>NC_086444.1:428327501-428437501 GCF_028390025.1 Pseudophryne corroboree | reverse complement strand
CCGGTCATGACCTTGTGGCGCCATGTGTCACCTATGCTGTGCCTGTGTCCCCTATACTGTCACCTCTGCGGTGCACCACCTGGATGCACCTCATGCAATCCCGCACCACTCCCAACCGCAGCACCACCACACCCTCCTCCACCCACGGTGGCTCCGGACCACCACCCCCACCGTGGCACCCCTGCATCCGCCCTTCCCCCAACCACCGCACCCGGCCCACCCCCACCAACTGCACCCCCTCAACCACCCTGCACGCAGCACCCCCGCTACCCGCCTACCACGGTGGCTCATGACTCTCCCCCGTTCCCCGCATCCCTGGACACCCTCCCCATCCGCGTCTATCCCACACCCGACACTCCCCCATCCACAGCACCTCCGGCCTCCTCCCCCATCCGCCCCTCCCTTCACCCTCCTCCATCCGCAGTCCCCCCCTCATCCGCCCCTCTACCACCCTAAGCACTCCCGCAACCACCCCTCCCCCAGCCGCGACACCCCCAGCCCCCCTCCACCATACTAGGTGATTCATCATGCCCTGCGTGCGCTGTTCACACAGTCGCAAGGGGCTACGGCCCCTTAACCATCACACACCCTTTGTCCGCGCACTATTTAACCAATCACACAATTATGTGTGGAGGTAATACTCCATAATCAACATATTGCATGCCCAAAGGCCGTGCAAGGCTTAAGGGGGCGTAGCCCCTTGCGACGGTGTGAAGAGCGCCCGTAGGGCGCAATGAACCACCTAGTATATATATATATATATATATATATATGTAGAGTTCTGATCCGCGCACACTGTGGTAAGTCCAGAGTTTGTTAATTAACTCATGCGGTGCCCGCTCATCCACTCCTGCCAGGAGTCGGGGGTTTCTAAGTAATGTCAAAAATAAGGAGAGCGCACCAGTGAATAATAATAAAAGGTAACACTTTACTTGTGCAAATATCCACGTACATGTAAGTTAAAATTGATGCACTTAGCCAGTTCTCCGATAACTGCCGCCTCGGACTGATCCTTCTGCTAGCGGGGTATTTCTCACGGAGAAGCCGTCTGCTCTGTATCAGACGGGAGACACACTTCGTCTGCAGATGCAAGCCACTTCCAACGCGTTTTGTCACTTAGGGACTTCGTCAGGAGCTGTGCTATTGGATCCTCAAAGTTCACCTTTTAACCACCGCTTTCTGCAGTGATTGGTTGATTACTTCAAGCTGATTTCTAGCACCAAAAACGTTGTTTTTTTTGATCATCCTTACTGAGATTTTTATATGCATTTCACAGAGACTAATAATTTACATAATTAACAACAATTCACAACAATAAAACTATTAATACTATCATTATAGTTTAAAAAAAAACTTTTTTTGTCCTACAATCATAACTGATTAGCCAACACACGATCTTTCTCTGCTGCTGACCCTCTTGATTGTTATACCTTCGTTTTTACACATGGTTCCAATTGGATTCTTCTAATTGTCTTTACAATAAGCAGCATACGTTTGTTGGCATCAGTATATGTTTCTAGGGCTCACAGCTTTATCTCATATTTATTTATAAATCATAAACATTTCTCTCGTTTAAAAATATTACTATACTTCTAAAAAGACCAATTCATACGTCTGTTCAATCCTATCTAAAATCTATATACTCCTGATCCTACATCCCCCTTCCTACTAATACCCAAACTCACATGAAAAACGGAGCGTTACATCTATTCTGTTGTAACAGGACATAATCTCTGAGTGTTCGCCACTCCCCATCGGGTGCTAACACCAACTTCGAAGGGGACTACACTCAGCCTTCTACCCTGTCAATCTAGCAGAAACGGTACGATGTCGCATCCCTCATTCAGTCCATCTGGGGTTAATGTGCCTAGCGTGTAGATCCAGAAGGTTTCTCGTTGTGATAACAGCTTTAAAATATCACCCCCCCTGTTACTTAAGTGTACTTGCTCTATTGCTTTAAATGATAAATTCTCTATCTTGGAATCACAACATTGCTGAAAGTGACGGGGTACACTATGGTTTAATACTTTGTTATTAATGTTCCTTGTGTGCTCTAAAATCCTTATTTTTAGCTGCCTCTTAGTTTTTCCTATGTATCTCTTCCCACATTTACACTCCAGCATATATATGACATGTGTGCTTAAACAATTTAGTTTTCCTTTTATCTTCCAGGATTTTTGTTTATCATGACTCCAAATCTTTTTATTATCCCTACTTGCCAATTTACAGATTTTGCATTTATTACAAGGGAAGAAGCCCTGCAAATTACTCAACCATCCCTCTTTCTTTTCCGTTAAGGGGTTACTGGGTGCTATTATTGATTTTAGATTTTTAGTTTTTCGACATATAACCTGCGGTTTATCAGGTAATATTCCCTTTAACACTGGGTCTAGTTCTAACACCCCCCAATGTTTTTCAAGAATTTTTGTAACCTCTCCCAATTTACTGTTAAATGTTGTAACAAATGGGATGTTACAGAACCTATTGGTTACCTCCTTCTTTTTATACTTTACAAGATCTTTTCTATTGCGGTTTCTAGCCCTCAGTATTAAATCTGTTATTAACCCTTCCGGGTAACCTTTTTCTCTAAAACGTTGTCCATATACTTCTGCTTGTTCATTATATTTTTCTACTGTCGAGCAATTACGCCGCAGTCTAATGAACACGGTATATTTGATACCCATTTTTTATGGTGACAGCTATCAAAATGGACATAGCTGTTACAGTCCACCTTCTTTATATGCGTGTACGTCACAACCTGTTCTCCATTTGCACAACTTGTACTGTCCAACACCAAGTCCAAAAACTCTATCTTCTGTTTGTTTATGTTTGACGTAAATTTAAGATTGTAAGTATTTGTGTGGAGATATGTCATAAATTCCTCAAACATTGAGGCTGCACCCTTCCAAACTATCACTATGTCATCTATGAATCTTTTAAATAACTGAATATTTTCTTTAAAGGGATTGTTATTCAGTATCATTTCCATTTCCCATTTTCCTAGGTATAAATTAGCCAGATTCGGGGCATATGGAGTTCCCATGGCCACACCCCTCCGTTGTATGTAATACTTGTCTTTAAACAAAAAATAATTGTTTTTTAGTATATATTCTATACACTCTAGGATGAATTTTTTCTTCAATCTATTGACCTCAGGATCTCTATCTAAAAATGCACCTACCGCTTCTAGACCATTTTGGTGAGGTATGCACGTGTAAAGCGCCTCAACGTCTATTGTTACCCAGAAAAAATCAGCCTCCCATTTAAATGTTTCTATATATATATACAAACATACGTGCATTCATCAAAGGAAACCTCCCTTCATAATCCTGCGTTTGCCCCTGTGGGGGGAGGTTGCTGGTGGGACCCCCCCTGTCTTAGGTGCCCTGGGCCCCCCGAGGGCTTACTATGGCCCTGGTGACTCCCGCACTATTATTATATTATAGTATATTTGTTGGTCTATAGGGAATATTATTTTTTGTTATATTTCCTGTTCATGTAGAGAATTTGTCCACATATGTGGTGATGCCTACTGATTATATATATATTTTTATATATATATATATATATATATATATATATATATATCTCCTATATATTAGCCCAGATCTGTGACTTTGTGACTCATTTGCTAACGCTGGGCGGAGTCACAATGCTGGGCGGAGTCACAGATCTGGCCTAATAGGTTACAGACACCACACAAACCCCCATCACCCCGCCTCCAATTACTGTCCGGCTCTCGCCCCGACCAAGGAGACCGACTCCCCTGCACCGCCCGTCCTCCTCACCCGTTCGTCTTACGGGTGATCAGTGGCGTGTGGTGCCGGGAGCACCGACCCCCCTGCACCGCCCCGTCCTCCTCACCCGTTCGTCTCACGGGTGATCCGCGGTGTGTGGTGCCGGGAGCTGGTAAGCGCCGCCCGCCGCCTTCCTCCTCTCCTCTCCTGGCTTGCCTGCTGAGGTGTGTACGCTGGGCGCTGTGCAGCAGGAGGCGGTAGCCAGAACCTCCTACCCCACCCATGGCACCCCTGCACCTGCCCCTCCACCAACCGCAGCGCCTCCATACCTCCTCACCCACCTGCGGCAACCCCGCACCCGCCCCTCCTCCAACCGCATCTCCAGACCTCTTCCCCCATCCGCCGCACCCACGTCCCTCCCCCACCCTCCCCACCTCCGGAACCACCTACCCCACCCGTGGCACCCCCGCACCCACCCCTCCACCAACCGCAGCATCTCCATACCTCCTCACCCACCCGCGGCACCCCCGCACCCGCCCCTCATCCAACCGCAGCATCTCCAGACCTCTTCCCCATCTGCCGCACCCACGCCCCTCCCCCACCTGCCCCACCTTCGTAATCTCCTACCCCACCCGTGGCACCCCCGCACCTGCCCCTACACCAACCGCAGCATCTCCAGACCTCCTCCCGCATCCGCGGCACCCCCGCACCAACCCTTCCCCCACCCGCGCCACCTCCGGACCCCTTACCCCACCTGAGGCACCCCCAAACCCACCCCTCCTCAAACCGCAGCGCCTCCAGACCCCCTCCACCATCACAAGGGGCTACGCCCCCTTCACCATCGGACGCCCCTTCGTCGTGCATTTCCTACATAATAGCCCAGAGTGATGTGTGGCTAACGCTGGGCGTGGCTAGGAGCTCTCATTGGGTTAGCGCTAGCGTAGATCCGCCCCCTGGTGACGTCAGAGGTCACTTTACAACTTGGTATTGTGTCCCTGTGTGTAGGGCCCGCACCTCCACCACCAGAGTTACATGCACGTGTTGTGGCGCTCTGGACCGCCGTTTAGCCTCTGCCGAGCTGCTCCCGCTGCCCAGAAGCCGTGCCATGGAGGGAGCACCGTAGCGTGTCACCGCGGCTGGCGCAGCTGCATGCTGCTCTACAGCACACATGAGACTATCGGCTGGACTTCAGTAAGTAGCGCTGATGCATCAGCGGAGGGTTGCAGGAGCCTGGCAGTGCGCTGCTGCTCTCCCCTTTCCTGCCGTGCACAACACATGGCCCGGCTCTGCGCTGCCTGTCTCCGGGAGAGCTCTGCTGCTGTGTCCTGGCTCTGCCGGTCATGACCTTGTGGCGCCATGTGTCACCTATGCTGTGCCTGTGTCCCCTATACTGTCACCTCTGCGGTGCACCACCTGGATGCACCTCATGCAATCCCGCACCACTCCCAACCGCAGCACCACCACACCCTCCCCCACCCACGGTGGCTCCGGACCACCACCCCCACTATGGCACCCCTGCATCCGCCCTTCCCCCAACCACCGCACCCGGCCCACCCCCACCAACTGCACCCCCTCAACCACCCTGCACGCAGCACCCCCGCTACCCGCCTACCACGGTGGCTCATGACTCTCCCCCGCTCCCCGCATCCCTGGACACCCTCCCCATCCGCGTCTATCCCACACCCGACACTCCCCCATCCACAGCACCTCCGGCCTCCTCCCCCATCCGCCCCTCCCTTCACCCTCCTCCATCCGCAGTCCCCCCTCATCCGCCCCTCTACCACCCTAAGCACTCCCGCAACCACCCCTCCCCCAGCCGCGACACCCCCAGCCCCCCTCCACCATACTAGGTGATTCATCATGCCCTGCGTGCGCTGTTCACACAGTCGCAAGGGGCTACGGCCCCTTAACCATCACACACCCTTTGTCCCCGCACTATTTAACCAATCACACAATTATGTGTGGAGGTAATACTCCATAATCAACATATTGCATGCCCAAAGGCCGTGCAAGGCTTAAGGGGGCGTAGCCCCTTGCGACGGTGTGAAGAGCGCCCGTAGGGCGCGATGAACCACCTAGTATATATATATATATATATATATATATAGAAACATTAGCAAATAAAAAGGAATCAGCTTGATTACAGCAGCACTCATTTCCTTCCACAAAATGATATTTGATTAAAATTTTTGTACTTTTTTCAATGACAATATAAAATATCTCAAGAAGGTTCAATACCCATATGTGCTGTATGTCTCTATAATGTTTCCGCTTATGGTGTATCATATGTTCCCCTTCAATGGGGTCAAACAAAGTGAAATGGGCGTGTCCTTGTTACAATGGGTGTGACCTTGCAGGAAACGACTACCTTACACCCCAGTTTTTGACCCTGTAACAACAGACCTTGGCCACCACAGGAAAAAAATACATTCCACCATATTAAGCCCCACACAGTAATGCCTCTTGCACCATATTATGCCCCCTGCACGATATTATGCCATATACCGCAATGCCAAAGATACATTATGCCCTACAGCAAAGCTTCTAGTTACTTTTAAATTACCTGCTCTTTTCCAGGGGTTTCATTCGCTGGGTGTCATGCTCGTTACCAGGGGTTTCATGCTCTGGGTGTCATACTGGTTGCCAGGGGTTTCATGCGCTGGGAGTCATACTCATTGCCAGAGGTTTTATGTGCTGGGAGTCATGGTCATTCCTAGGGGTTTTTATGCTCTGGGATTAATGCTCGTTGCCAAGGGTGTACACTCGCCGGTGGGCACCAGCCCACTAGCGCTGCTATCCTGCTTCCCCTCCTCCCACCCATAGTACTCCACTCGTGGGGTAAAATAAGCTATTTGCAACTGGAAAGTCTGACAAAGCTGTCTGCCCATGTGTTAACACCCAGCACATTTACTGACTATCTATAAGGTAATTACTAAAAATGTTTACACCTTTGAAAGCACAAATAGTTATACACTAGAGTTGCTTCCTTGTTTCGTAATCTTCAGGATGAATGCAGTGATCCAGCTAAAATCATAGCAGCCTTTCTCTTATCTCTGATGACTGTAGATTCTTACTTGTGGCCACTATAGTTTATTATCAGACCAGTTAGATTTTGATTTGGAAGTTTGTAAGTGAGCCATCACAGAACTGCTTCAAAAATCAGATCTGCCCATCAGAAGTGCTTCAGTCAGCACAAATAAAAGGTGCAAAATGGCACTCCAAAAGGCTTAGAGATAATGCCACACACAGTAATTAGTATTGTGCTGTATACAGGGTCGGACTGGCCCACAGGGGTACCAGGGAAACCACCGGTAGGCCCCACTGCCTGAGGGCCCCTCCTCCTCTAGGGATCAGGTTCCAGACTGTGCACTTGTATTATACATGGTAGATATGTTGCATTACACTGCACTAAACTATTGTGTATTTCAAGCCTCTGTGGAGGCAGGCCACATCCCCTTTGTAGGATGGCCACACCCCTAAGTATGGGCCCCTATCACTGCATTCCCCCGGTGGGCCCTTCATACCCCAGTCCGACACTGGCTGTATATTTAATTATATTTCAACCTGTTAATAAAACAGTAGCAAAAATCTGCTAATCATTAATTAATGTTGTGACCTTTTTTTAATTATATACTGTAATTGGAACGACAGGGCCTCTACAGAGATACAAATCAAAATGAAACTCTAAGATACTATTCTATGAATCATTTACTTGCTGGAAGTTTGTTCATTTGCATTGCACTAGATTTTGTGTGCCCATAAATATGAGTTCCCTGGTGTATGGATTGGCATGGCACTGCCAATAACATCTAGTAAAGAAGTCATTTTGTGGAGGGAAAAGGCACTTGAACCCATCTCATTGAGAACTCATATTAGAGTTTAATTAAGGCAGTAGTCCACCCAGCAATAGCACTTGCTATTTGATGCCAAGAGTGATGATTAAAAATGAAAAAAGCCGTAATATCGTTTACAGAACAATGTGAGATTTTATTTTTGCATGTAGGTTCACTCCAAAGGTTAAAAAATTAATTCACTTTGCTGTCCCATACAATAAAACCATATTTCATAAATTCAATTTTTTACAGAATTTAAAATTTTGAAAATCATTTTTTATTTTTTTTATTTACAGAATTGAAAAATTTTAAAATAAAGAGAATACAGAAAAAAAATACAAATATACATTTCATATTGCTTAAATTGGGGATTACTGCATAGTATGTTTTTTTTTAAATCTTGACAGACATAGATGATGATCAATATTTCTCCTAATCCCTAAGTGTCAGAAAATGCAGCATAGTACAATAATATTTTTTGTATAGCTATACAGTGCATCCAGCTGTACATGTATGTAGTTTCAGCAAAATTTAATTGCATGAACTAGATTATTGGAATATACAGATTATTGGAATATACTGTAGTATACAACACTTCTGCTGAACATAAAGAATTTTGAAAAGAATGTGTTTAATTAAACATCAACATTTTATTTGCATTTTATTTATCTGTGAATGGTGCTAGTGATTAGAGATGTGCTGCTGTCAGAGATGCTATGATGTGCTTCTGTCAATGAGGCAGTGATGTGCTGCTGTCAGTAGGGCAGTGATGTGCTTCTTTTCTGTTAGTAGTGTCTCTATGAATGAATCTAGGGTTTAGTGAGGCAGGGATGGGCTGCTGTCAGTGATGCTGTGATGGGCTGCTGTCAGTGAGGTAGTGATGTGCTGTGTCAGTAAGGCAGTGACATGCTGCTGTCAGTGAGGCAGCGATGTGCTGCAGTGCTGTCGGTGAAGCACTGATGTGTTGCTGATAGTAGGGCAGTGATGTGCTGCTGTCAGTGAGGCAGGGATGTGCTGCTGTCATTGAGGGTGTAATGTACTGCTGTCAGTGATGCCGTGATGTGCTGCTGTCAGTTGAGCAGGTATGTGCTGCTGTCAGCGAGGCAGTCAAGCATACCTTCCAAATGTCCCGATCTTGGCGGGATAGTCCCGTTTTTCTGGGACTGTCCCTCCGTGCCACCCGTGAGTCTCAGTGTCCCACGGTGGGGGGGGGGGGGGGGGGGCAGTTGGGAGACCCTCTCTCACTCGCTGCTCTGCTTAGCAAATGTTGGGAGGTATGGTAATGTGCTGCTGGCAGTGACATGGTGATGTACTGCTGTCAGTGGGGCATGAATGTGCTACTGTCAGTGAAGCAGGGATGTGCTGCTGTCAGTAGGACTGGGATGGGCTGCTGTCAGTGAGGCAGCAATGTGCTGCCATCAGTGAGGTAAGGATGTGCTGCTGTTAGTGAGTCAGGGATGTGCTGCTGTCATTGAGTCAGTGATATACTGCTGCCAGTGAGGCACTGATGTTCTGCTGTCAGTGAGGCAGGGATGTGCTTCCGTTAGTGAGGCATAGATGTGCTGCCATCAGTGAGGCAGGGATGTGCTGCCGTCAGTGATGCAGTGATGCTCTGCTGTCAGTGAGGCAGTGATGTGCTACTGTCAGTAGGGCAGCGATGTGCTGCTGTCATTGAGGCAGGTATGTGCTGCTGTTAGTGAGGAAGGGATGTGCTGCTGTCAGTGAGTCAGGGATGTGCTGCTGTCAGTGAGGCAGCAATATACTGCTGTCAGTGAGACACTGATATGCTGCTGTCAGTGAGGCAGTGATGTGCTACGGTCAGAAGGGCAGTGATGTGCTGCTGGCATTGAGGCAGGTATGTTCTGCTGTTAGTGAGGAAGGGATGTGTTGCTGTCAGTGAGGCAGCAATATACTGCTGTCAGTGAGGCACTGATATGCTGCTGTCAGTGAGGCAGGGATGTGCTGCCGTCAGTAAGGTAGGGATGTGCTGCCATCAGTGAGGCAGTGATGCTCTTCCATCAGTGAGGCAGGGATGTGCTACCATCAGTGAGGCAGTGATGCTCTGCTGTCAGTGAGGAAATGATGTGCTACTGTCAGTGAGGCCATGATGTGCTGCTGTCAGTGAGGCAGTGATGTGCTGCTGTCAGTGATGCAGTGATGTGCTGCTGTTAATGAGGCAGTGATGCGCTGCTGTTTGAAATAGTTCAGGTGTGAAATCGTTGGGAAGAAATGCAAGGTTATGTGATCTGGTATGTCCAATCCTGTTAGTGGGATTTCTGTCATGATAGATAGATAGATAGATAGATAGATAGATAGATAGATAGATAGATAGATAGATAGATAGATAGATATTTTTATTGTCATTGTTAAAAGGCAACAACAAAATTAAGATCTGGGACATTTACATAACCATTAAAAATCACCGGTCAAAGTAAGACGAACTATAACAAATGGAAAAAATGTGTACTTAAAACAAGATGTTCTCATTCTAATATACCTGAAGCATCTACCGGAAAGAAGAATAGAGAAGATGCAATGGTTAGAATGATAACAATCTTGTACAATGCTTTTTCCTTTGTGGAGGCAGTTATCAACATAGATATCATCAACTGACGGAAGCTCACAGCCCACAATACTTATAGCTGTATGTACAGGGATGTACACCTTTATATATAGTCCCCGTCTACAGCCCCATGACGACCAATCATGATTATACTTAGCCTAACACCTTCTTGGGAAAACTACCTACGTAATGGTGAAAACTGCATTGTAATCGGTTTAGTGGTTTCAGAGTTTATCAGACAAACAAACAAACAAACACTCTCATTTATACGATGCATAGATTAATAATAAAAAAGTAATAATAAAAAAGTTAGAGGAAGTAAACTGTTTGCTTTTAGGAAAGCCTTTACTAACAACAATAAATAGCTGTTTATTGCTTTCCTGGGTAAATATATAGTACCTCTTAAATTCAAAGAATACATCAATTTCAGCTGAAAAATTTAGCAAATCAAAAATATCTTTTAATTTCGTTGATTTTTATTTGAAATGCTTTGTGAAAGTCCTTATTTTTCAGGGTGTATATTATGGGATTAATCAAAGGAATAATAAAAAAATACATAAATGAAAAACCTTTGTTGACTTCAGGTGTAGTTACTCTGCTAGGCAGCATGTACACACTGAGAGTTAGGCCATAGCTAATTGTAACCACAAAGAGATGAGAGCTGCAAGTGGAGAAGGCCTTCCTTCGGCCTGCAACTGTTGGTATTTTAAGAATTGTGTGTATAATGAAAATATAGCTAAAAAAGACAAACAGGAGGGGTACTAAAAGTATACCACTGCTGAACAATGCTGTGACCAGGAGAAGAAGTCTTGTGTCTGAAGAAGCAAGTTCCACCATGGGATTTAAGTCACAATGAAAATGATCAATTGCATTAGCATCACAAAACACCAACTGATTCAGAAAGAAAGAGATTATAATTGCAAATGTAAAGGATGTCACCCAAAATACAATAATCCAGAGAAGGCAAAACCTGGTGTCAATGACTGAAGAATAACGCAGTGGGTTAGAGATTGCTGCATACCTGTCATAAGACATTAGTGCATAGTGTAAAGATAATGTGTTCCCTGTTGTGGAATATATTTGTAGCTGGATAATGCATCTAAGAATAGGTATGGTGGCCTGTTTCGATGTAAGGTCATGCAGCATTTTAGGTATCAAATTGGTGACATAGATTAGGTCACATGCTGACAGACTCTTGAGTATAAAGTACATGGGCGTTTGTAGGCAAGTGCTGGTGGACACCAAAGAAATAATTAGTATATTCTCTAAGCAAATAATAACATAGATGATCAAAAAAAGAATGAATAATATAATTTTGAAGTGTTGAAGATTGTTAAATCCAAGGATGAGGAAACTAGAGGAAGCTGTGCAATTCTCAAAATGTTTCATTTAGATATTAAGGGGTAAAAATATTTTCTTTGGATAGTGAAATCTTTGAAAGCTCTAAAGAGAGAGAGAGAGAGAGAGAAATAAACAGGAATAAACTATATAAGTCGTAAGTCATATATATTGTTAAAACTAGAGATGGGCGGGTTCGGTTCTCAGAGAACCGAAACCCCCAAACTTCACATTCCTAGCCCGGATCCGAGTCCGGCTCGGGACTTCCCACCATACTCGGATCCCAGAACGAGGCAAAACATCATCATCCCGCTGTCGGATTCTCGCGGGTTTTGGATTCCATATAAACAGCCACACGTCACAGCCATTTTCACTCCAGACTTGGAGAGTGAGGGAGACAGACCTCTGTCTCTCTCTGTGGGAAGTGGCATTGGGTAAGGTCAGCGTGTGCTCTCTAGGGGTGCTGTTAGGGGTGCTCTCCTGTCACTGTGCTGTTAGGGGTGCTGCAACTGTACATGGCTGTTGCTGTCCTGGTTGCCACTGTGCTGTACAGGGGGCAGGGTTACAGTCCTCCTGTATGGTGGCAGGGGCCCTGTCTTGTATGCTGTAAAAATTCAGGGGTGCAGTGAAAATAAATATACACTGGTCTGTGTTGTATGCTGTAAAAATTCAGGGGTGCAGTGAAAATAAATGTACATTGACCTTGTCTTGTATGCTGTAAAAATTCAGAGGTGCTGTGAAAATAAATGTACACTGGACCTGTCTTGTATGCTATAAAAATTCAGGGGTGCAGTGAAAATAAATGTTCACTGGCCCTGTCTTGTATGCTGTAAAAATTCAGGGGTGCAGTGAAAATAAATGTACACTGGCCCTGTCTTGTATGCTGTAAAAACTCAGAGGTGCTGTGAAAATAAATGTACACTGGACCTGTCTTGTATGCTGTAAAAATTCAGGGGTGCAGTGAAAATAAATGTTCACTGGCCCTGTCTTGTATGCTGTAAAAATTCAGGGGTGCAGTGAAAATAAATGTACACTGGCCTTGTCTTGTATGCTGCAAAAATTCTGGGGTGCACTGAAAATAAATGTACACTGGCCCTGTCTTGTATGCTGTAAAAACTCAGGGGTGCAGTGAAAATAAATGTGCACTGGCCCTGTCTTGTATGCTGTAAAAATTCAGGGGTGCACTGAAAATAAATGTATACAGGCCCTGTCTTGTATGCTGTAAAATTAGAGGGGTGTTGTGAAAATACATGGGTTTTGCCTATCTGCTGTCTAAATTCAGCGGCGCTACCGTATAATTCCAGGGGTGCTGCTGTACTTGATCCTAGATTTAAATTAAAGCATAGAGCAGAATATCTGACAAGCTTCAACATCACAAACAGATTTGTGTAAACATATAGCTGCAAAGGTGGACATGGAAATTGCAATTTTGACAAAGTGTTTTCCAATGAGACCACATTTGAGGCCAAAGTCAGTCAGACTCAAAAGAGACAGAATCATAATCCAGCGCAACTGCCGGAGAAAACTAGATTTTCCAAATACACCTATGTCTATATGTTTGCCATATAATTCCAGGGGTGCCCTGTCTGAACCCACTCATCTACATCTTCTGGTGTGCACTGTGTACCCAGCATTAGAGAGAGGTTACATACATAGTTACATACATAGTTGTTGAGGTTGAAAAAAGACAATTGTCCATTGAGTTTAACCTATAGAGCTATATACTGTATTACATCTTTTTATACAGATTATATCCTTGGATGCTATTTTCGGCTAAACATTTGTCTAATCTTTTCTTAAACACGTCAATTGAGTTAGACATTACAACTTTCCCTGGCAGTGAATTCCATAATCTTACTGCCCACACTGTGAAGAAACCCTTCCTGTGGTTGGTGTAAACCTTTCTCTCCTCTAACCTTAGAGGGTGACCGCGTGTTCTGTGTATGGATCTCGCGATAAATAAGCCGCCTGAAAGTTCCTCATATTGTCCCTTGATGTATTTGAAGATATCATGTCCCCTCTTAGACGCCTTTTTTCTAGTGTAAACATATCCAACCTAAATAGCCTTTCCTCATAATCCAATGACTCTAAGCCTTTAAGCAATTTTGTAGCTCTTCTCTGAACTATTTCTAGTTCCACTATATATTTTTTATAGTGAGGAGCCCAGAACTGTACACAGTATTCTAGATGGGGCCATACCAATGATTTATACAGTGGCAGGATTACACTTCCATTCCTAGTCTCTATTTCCCTTTTTATGCATGCTAACACCATATTGGCCTTAACTGCAGCATCTTCACATTGCGAACTACTGCTAAGTCTACTGTCAATGATTACCCCCAAATCCTTCTCCATTACTGATTTTCCAACAATTACTCCATTCAATGTATACATTGCCTGTTTGTTTTTGATACCAAACTGCATAACTTTACATTTCTCTATATTAAACCTCATACTCCACTTTTCTGCCCAAACCCCCAGTTTAATTAAGTCTCTTTGGAGAGAGTCAACATCCTGATGTGATCTAATTATCTTACAAAGTTTAGTATCATCTGCAAAAATTGATACTTTACTCTCAATGCCATCTCCTATGTCATTTATAAATATGTTAAACAGCAGAGGTCCTAGTACAGACCCTTAAGGTACACCACTTAATACTTTAGTCCAACTTGAAAATGTTCCATTGACTACCACTCGCTGTTCCCTATTTTCCAACCAATTTTTGACCCAAGTACAAATGCTGTCTCCAAGACCAAGCTCTCTTAATTTAAGACACAACTTCATGCAAGGTACTGTGTCGAAGGCTTTCGCAAAAAAATCTAAAAAGACCACATCCACAGCATTTCCCATATCTAAGTTTGCACTCACTTCTTCATAGAAGCTAATTAAGTTAGTTTGACATTACCTATCTTTCACAAATCCATGCTGGTTCTCACTAATTATGTTTAAGCATCTCAAATACTCCTGAATGATATCCCTTAATATACCTTCCAATATTTTCCCGACTATAGATGTCAGGCTTACCTGTCTATAATTTCCAGGGTTAGATTTAGTTCCCTTTTTAAATAGTGGCACAACATCTGCTATTCACCAGTCCCTGGTAACCATGCCTGTTGTAGTTGAAGCTATAAAGATTAAGTATAATGGACTTGCTATCTCTGAGCTTAGCTCCATAAGAACCCTTGGGTGCAGTCTATCAGGCCCTGGAGATTTAATAATCTTAATATTTTGTAGTCGCTCTTTGACTACTTTCTCACTTAAACACGTTAAATGTATTTGGTCATTATCCTTACTGTTATATTGTCCTGTTTCTACCAGTATTTCCTCTCTAATAAATACAGACGAGAAGAATTTATTCAGTATTTCTGCTTTCTCATTGTCACTATTTAACAATTCAAGGTCCTTCTCAATTATCTCATGTTAACTCAAATGAATGGCTCCAATTAGTCAACCTTAATGTTGATTTATTATTAATGTTCCATATTTTTGGTTTATTTATTTGCAAAATGTGCATTTGTTGTACAGGGTTCTTTTCGTAAGAGCTACGTAGGTTTATCGCACGACCTTGCAGTGCTAGAAGAACAGAGTTTCAGTGATCTTGCATTGCATCAGCTTTCCATTGCACTGCAGTACTAGATGGGCCAGGAGCTCCTGTAAGGCACAAACAGTTACTGAATAAGGCCCAGTGACGCAGCCGCTGCGGTCCGTCCCCTGTTCGGTCCGGCCACGCCTGCATTGGCCAGACCGCTCCCACGAAATGGCGGCCAAACACCGCCGTTCCGCCCCCTCCCGCCCAGCAACCGCCTCTGCCTATCAATCAGGCAGAGGCGATCGCTTTCCTGCTACAGCCTTCGGCCGTCTGGCATGCACCGGTGCACTATGGCGCAGTAGAGACCCGTTCGCTCAGCTGCGACAAACAGCAGCGAGCGAATGGGTCAGAATGACCCCCATAGGCTGCTAAATATCACCACATCGGGTGCCAGGACATTTTTATGTTTACAATTGAAAATTACCTGTATCCCAGTGACTATGAATTAGAACACAGGCATGAGATAAAAAGTATTCACATACAGTATGTATGTATTTATGTATGTGTGTAAACGGATCGTTTAGTTCCATATGCATGTATAAGGCATCTTCATTATACTGTGATAGGAAATCACAGCAAGTAATAAGTGAAGCATAAAATAAATATCACACTCACCACCAGAAAAACAGGCTGTCAGTAAGATGAGCAATTTGCTCCATTTGTCATGCTCAGGTGTTTATTAATGTCTTAGCGTATTAATGATCACATCAATTTATATAGTCCTTTTGTTTACATGTTCTATAAATATAATATCCCTATGGTCTTGTTTATGTCTCTTAACATATCATTAATGAATATTATTATGACTAGCTAATTGGGAAAAAGATTTCTTCTGAGGCACAATTTGTATGTATCCCTAGAAATTGACTATATGAAATATTTATAATGATTTATAAACATTTATAATGGGTGACAGCTAGCATGATGGCAGCGTGAGTTAAAATTGACTGAAATGACTACCTATATATTATCAACTAAGTTAAATTTGAAATTAAATTTTAAAGATTAAAATGTTCATTATCTATACCCAATATAAATGTATGAAGGGATTTGTCGTGCCATCCCTTATCAACAAAATATAATTGCTGTATATCCACCGTAGAATAACCTGTGTAAAGTTTTGATTTAAGTGCTCAACCTGCGGTGCCATGATATACAGTACCTTTAATTAAGCTGGGTTAACTACAGCAAGTAGAAGAGGCCAATAACATTTTTATACATGTAGATTGTATATTGAACTGCTTTATACATCTGATATATATATATTTTAAAAAAAAAGTACCAGGCTTTGGTTTCATTTTTTTTCAGACTTTTCTCATTCATGTACTAATTTATGGGCAGCACAGTGGCACAGTCATGGTAGCACATTGGTTAACATTGCTGGATCCCAGTACTGAGGTAATCTATTTAAATTCTATCAGGCTCTCCCTGTGTGGAATTTGTATGTCCTTATACATACTCGTATGTTTATTAACTTCTGAGTAAACTAATCCTAGTGAGTGTGTTTACATGATAGATAATATAGATTGTAAGCTCCACTGGGAAAGGGACAGTTGTCAAAAATGTTATCTTTAATACATGCTCTTTGTAAGGGCTTGTATTTTAAAGTGCTGCTTGGATTTGTAAGTGTGAGTTGTAAACAGCAAAAGGTGAGTTCGAATACAGAAAAAGGTGAGTTTTATAATGCACAATAAGGAACACACATTTGCAGTACCATTAAACTTCTGGTGAGGCTGCAAGGGGCTGACCTTGTGAGTGAGTGAGAGGGTCTCTTACTTGGAGTAGCAGAGGGGCTGTGATTGTGCGTGTGTGAGGGGCATTTTTTTTTTTTTTTTTTTAGCAGGAGCTGGAAGCCGAGTGAAAAGGAGGTGCAGTGAGCTGGAACAACTGCAACTGCTAAGTGGAGTATAGGTGCCGCAGGAGAGAGTACTACGGCTGCATAAAAGTGAAGGACCAAGAACCGCACAAAGATAGATAAGTATAAGCCAGCTTAATTATTGTATAAGTGAGATTGTTTGTCTTCTACTTTTTATTTTTGCTGCTTTTTCTTTGAGAGTAACAGGGAGTTAGACCTTACAAACAATATGGGAAGGGCTGTGATTGGGGACCTCACTCAGTGCATGTCGTGCAAGATGTATGCACACCTGGAGCTACCAGCCCAGTGTGATTACATCTGCACGAGGTGTGTGCGAACGGTTGCCCTGGAAGTCCAGGTAACTGATCTAGAGCAAACCGTTACGCGACTGAGGGAGATTCACAATCTCGAGCGTAGTTTAGACAGAACGGTGGAGGAGTTGCGGGAGGGGTCACTGGTAGAAGAGGATGATGATCAGGTAGCTAGCTGGGCCACAGTTAGAAGGAAGAAAAAGAGGGGGAGGCTCGCCATCTCCGAACTATCAAACCCGAACAAATTTGCCCGACTGGACGAGGAATCGGAGGATGATAGTGAAGAAATTACGGTGCCGGAGGAGACTGCTCCCTCTAGCATCCAGAGGAGCGGTCCCTCTGGCGCGGTTGGGATAAAAGATAGTGAGGTACCTAGTCAGATGGTGGTGATAGGGGATTCTATCATCAGGAAGGCAGATAGGGCAATCTGCTACCGGGACCGTGATCGCCGTACAGTCTGTTGTCTCCCGGGTGCTCGGGTATGGCACATCGCGGACCGGGTAGATAGATTGTTGGGAGGGGCTGGGAAAGACCCGGCGGTCTTGGTGCACGTTGGCACCAATGACAAAGTTAGCGGAAGGTGGGATGTCCTTAAGAAAGACTATAGGGACTTAGGAAAGAAACTGAAGGCAAGGACATCTAAGGTAATATTCTCCGAATTATTACCCATGCCACGCGCTAGTCCAGGGAGGCAGAGGGAGATTAGGGAGGTAAATGTGTGGCTTAGGGATTGGTGCAGGAAAGAGGGGTTTGTGTTCCTGGAACACTGGGCGGACTTCTCAGTCAGGCGCCATCTCTTTTGTCGTGATGGATTGCACCTGACTGAGGAGGGGGCAGCAGTGCTGGGGGGAAGGATGGTTAGAAGGTTGGAGGAGATTTTAAACTAGGAGCCTGGGGGGAGGGTTTAGCTAGAAACTACGGGTCATGCAGTGAGAATAGTGGGGATGGCGGTAGTAAACGAAATGGGGGAGAAGTTGGGGGGAGGGTAAGAGCAGGCGGTAAGGTTACTAACATGGGTACTAAAAGAGATTTTACCAAAGCACTAACCAATGACGATTACAGGTCATCATTGCTACATAAGGTGAAAGATGTCCCTAACGCAAGGGAAAATACTTATCTTAGTTGTATGTATGTAAACGCCAGAAGCATTACTGGTAAAAAGTGTGAACTAGAAATACTTGCAGCAAGCAAACAGTATGATATTACAGGCATTACTGAAACTTGGTGGGACGAATCTCATGATTGGACAGTCAATCTATAGGGCTATACACTGTTTAGGAGAGACGGACTACATAAAAAGGGTGGAGAGGTGTGTCTTTACGTAAAGCCGTTTTTAAAACCTGATATACGGGAAGATATTCAGGAGGGGACTGTAGACACTGTCGAGACATTATGGGTAGAAATTGCATGTGGGGAAAAAGGAATAAAAAAGTTAGTATTGGGTGTATGCTATAGGCTGCCTGGTATCAATGCATCTGATGAGGAATTGTTACTAAAGCAAATTGAAAGAGCAGCAGGAGTAGGAGACATAGTAGTGATGGGAGGTTTTAACTATCCAGAGATAAACTAGAAAAACGATTCATGTGATACTGCTAGGGGCAATATGTTTTTAAACACACTTAATGATAACTACTTAGTCCAACTAATTGAGGAACCAACTAGGTACAATGCAATCTTAGACCTGGTATTAACAAACAATGGGGATTTGGTATCAGGTATTATAGTAGGGGAACCCATAGGAAACAGCGACCACAATATGGTCACATTCAATATCAGTTTCCATAAACAGCCCTATACTGGCTCAACTAGGACTCTAAACTTTAGAAAAGCATATTTTGAAAAGATGAGGGTATTTTTCAGGGATATTGAATGGGAAGGTTTGTTTTTAGGAAAAAATACTACGGGGAAATGGGAGGTACTAAAATTCCTGCTAGCTAAAAATACACTCAAATTTATTCCTATGAGCAGCAAAAAAAGGAATAAAAATCATAAACCGATGTGGCTTAACAAAAAGATTAAGGAACTTATGGGCAAGAAAAGGCGAGCATTTAAAAAATACAAATCTGACGGGGAAGCAGAGTCATTTCAGCACTATAAGGAATGTAACAAAATTTGCAAAAAGGAAATAAGAGCGGCTAAAGTAGAAACTGAAAAACTAGTAGCAAAGGAAAGCAAAGCGAATCCCAAAAAATTCTTTAAATACATTAATAGCAAGAGATTAAAGAAGGAGAGTATAGGCCCTTTAAAAGACAAGTTGGGAGTCTTAAGCAAAAATGATAATGACATAGCGGACACACTAAATGAGTTTTTTTCAACAGTATTTACTAGAGAGGACCCAATTCAGGGACTGACACACAATCTCAATAATGAGAATATCCCACTGATAGGTACTTATTTAAGCGAGGAAGTAGTCTGTGACCGATTAAAACATTTAAAGATTAATAAATCACCAGGGCCCGATTGTATTCACCCAAGGGTTCTAATGGAGTTTCACTCTGAACTGGCAAAACCGCTATTTTTGATCTTTAAGGATTCAGTTATATCAGGAATGGTTCCCAAAGACTGGCGTATAGCGGAAGTAGTGCCTATATTCAAAAAGGGAAGTAAAGCTGAACCAGGTAATTATAGACCAGTTAGTCTTACATCTATAGTGGGGAAAGTATTGGAAGGTATTCTAAGAGATAGTATTCAGTAGTTCCTTGAAGTCAATAAGGTCATTAAAAGGAATCAACATGGGTTTATGAAGGACAGATCCTGTCAAACCAACTTACTTGGCTTTTATGAAACAGTAAGCGCAAACCTAGATCAGGGTAAAGACGTGGATGTAATCATTTTAGACTTTGCCAAAGCGTTCGATACTGTACCACACATGAGACTTATCTACAAGCTACAAGAATCAGGGCTAGGAAGCACAATATGCACTTGAGTCAAAAACTGGTTAGATAATAGGGAGCAGCGCGTTGTGGTTAATGGATCTTTTTCAACTTGGACTGAAGTGCTAAGTGGTGTGCCACAAGGCTCAGTATTAGGACCGCTATTGTTCAATATTTTCATTAACGACCTAACAAAAGGTCTAGAGAGCATGGTGTCAATTTTTGCAGATGATACCAAATTGTGTAAGGCTATAAATACAGAGGAGGATGCCGAGTCTCTACAGAACGACTTAGTTAAATTAGAAGCATGGGCAGCCAAATGGAGAATGCGCTTCAACACAGACAAGTGCAAGGTAATGCACTGTGGTAACAAGAACAAAAATTACACCTACCCGCTAAATGGGGTAAAATTAGGGGATTCTGTACTGGAAAAGGACTTAGGTGTCCTCATAGATAGCAAACTAAGCAGTAGTACCCAAAGTAGGACTGCAGCAAAGAAGGCTAATAAGAGGGACGAGAGTATTATACTCCCGTTATATAAATCACTAGTGAGGCCACACCTTGAATACTGTGTACAATTCTGGGCACCATACTACAAAAAGGATATCCTGGAGCTAGAAAAGGTTCAGAGGTGGGCGACCAAACTAATTAAGGGCATGGAGACGATGGAATACAAGGAAAGGCTTGAAAGACTAGGCATGTTTACATTGGAAAAGCGGAGACTAAGAGGGGATATGATCAACATCTACAAATATATAAGGGGACAATACAAAGAGCTTGCGCAGGACCTGTTTTTGGTTAGATCAACACAGAGGACTCGTGGACAGGTTAGAGGAGATTCCGCACAATACGGCGTAAAGGCTTTTTCACGGTAAGGACAATACGTGTTTGGAATTCCCTGCCTGAGGGAGTTGAAATGGCGCAATCTGTCAACACCTTTAAGAATGGGTTAGATAAATTCCTAATGGATAAGGATATCCAGGGGTATGGTGCATAGTCATGCATTATAGTTACTATAAATAGGGATAAAATGCAACGGCTGACATCAGCATCAGTCAGAAATTTTAGTCAAATCATCATGCATAGGAGACCACAAATAGGTTGAACTCGATGGACAATTGTCTTTTTTCAACCTCAGCTACTATGTTACTATGTTATGTATGTCATAGTTTGCAAGCACTGTAAAGGCCTATATAGACGGGCCGATGTGGGAGAGATGTGTGCTGAGCGAACCGCTCAGCACACATCTCTCCCACCGCTCAGCACAGCGCAATCTGTGTGAGCGTGCAGGGGGAGACAGGGGGCCGCTCATTTCACCCAGCGGGTGAAGTGAGCGACCCGCTAGATTGGCCTGCATGCATTCCAATCTAGCAGCAGCGATAGCGATGCGCGGGGCTGTGCATCGCTATTGCTGTAGGGGGTACACACGGAGCGATAATGCTTAAATTCTAAGCAATCTAGTCAGATTGCTTAGAATATCGCTCCGTGAGTACCCCCCTTAACTGTTAATTACTTAATTAATTAATTTATACTGCAACCCTCAAAAAATGTGCTTCAGCACACTCAGATGCTTCATGATATTATGCAGGAGATCATACAGAAGTCATATGCCTTTTCATGGCACTGTAGTCTATTTATATCGACTTATCAAATGCTAGCTCATGAGATTACAAGTGACGTCACAGTGATATTACAGTTTAATACTACAAGAGATTGTACACTGTTGAGATGAAGGATATACCTAAATTGGTTGTCTCTATACCTCATACTTGCCTATTCTCCCATAATGGGCGGGAGGCTCCCGGAAAAGCGGGCAAGTCTCCCGCATCCAGCAGACCCCCGCCTCAACCCCTCGCTCACCGCCCACCCACAAAGAAAAGTGGGCGGGGAATTGAAGCAATCCATGCAAAATTTTGTCATTATAGCCCCTCCCCTTTTGACAATGTTGGTAATGTGGGCACTGTAAAGCAGGGAACGGGTCCACGATGATGCAATCACATCTCCATGCCCTCAGGCCGCCCCTTTTTGCTAACCGCTCCCAAATCCTGTGTGACCTGGCTTCACCCTCCTGGAGGGAGCAGCCGTAAGGTAGGCAAGTTTAGTGCGCCCATGCTGAGAAAGATTACAAAATAAAAAAATAAGGAAATAAAATACTGTACAGTAAAATAATGCAAATATTTAATAAAAAGTTATTTTTTTAAATTGAAATTAAAAATGACTATAAAAAAATCCTATAAATTCACTATAGACAAAACTATACTACATAGTGCACTATTCACAGGAGCAAATTATAGGGCTCACACAGACTTTTCCCAGTGGGGATAATCCATGTTAGGAGTTCTCTAATTGTGTGGAAGATACTGTGGGAAGATTTATTTTTTCTCTTCATTCTTGCCCCTATGATGCCCATGAGAGAGACAACTGCAGGAATTTCATGGGTGTGTGTGTGTGTGTGTGTGTGTGTGTGTGTGTGTGTGTGTGTCTGTGTGTGTGTGTGTCTGTGTGTGTATGTATATATATATATATATATATATATATATATGGTACTAGGAGAAAAGAACAAGCGCCTTATGGTGCAGTAATTTAGTTAATAGTGTATTGCAGACACAACAAATGGAAAGATCCGTACCAGATAGCAACTTGTGTCAGGGCCTATCAATTCCTTATCCAGTGGCTGTTCTCCACCTATATATCAGGAGACATAGAACATCGCCATATAGTGTAGCATCTTAATGTATCGACTGGGAGTCCCACCCCTATAAATCATGCGTACCAAATCAAATCTTTAACAACACGTGTCAGATAAACCTCTATCCAATCGTCCCACACTGGTCCGTATAAAACAATGGCAGAACGTCAGCCAGGCGCCGGCTCTGAGTCACTATGACTGTCAAATGCCGCAACAGGAGACGCTAGAGCGAGTGATTGCGCCTGACAATCGCGGCATTTGACAGTCACAGTGACTCAGAGCCGGCGCCTGGCTGACGTTCTGCCATTGTTTTATACGGATCAGTGTGGGGCGATTGGATAGAGGTTTATCTGACACGTGTTGTTAAAGATTTGATTTGGTACGCGTGATTTATAGGGGTGGGACCCCCTGTCGATACATTAAGATGCTACACTATATGGCGATGCTCTATGTTTCCTGATATATAGGTGGAGAACAGCCACTGGATAAGGAATTGATAGGCCCTGACACAAGTTGCTATCTGGTACGGATCTTTCCATTTGTTGTGTCTGCAATACACTATTAACTACATTACTGCACCATAAGGCGCTTGTTCTTCTCTCCTAGTACCATAGAATTTCCATGACTGAGTATACCCGGGTCATTTACTGAGGAACTGAGCTGCCGCCAGGAAGTCTGGAGTGTGCCCATAGGATTTAGACGATCCTGCCAATTCACTGAGGACAGTGACAGTTTTGAGACTTTCTAAACTGCTAGTGACTGACCCTTAGAGGGGATTCCCGATTGTTGGATAAGCGCACTGATCTATAAAAACATTTATATATATATATATATATATATATTGTGGTGAGAGGAAAGCAAAGTCTATGCACTCTGCTGCTGTAGAATTATGGGTTTTCTAGGGTGTCCAGTGTCAGCTGGGAATCATCACCAGAAAACAGAAAGAGTTTAAAACTCCCATTTACCCAGAGGTCTGTGCACTGATTCTGGAGAGCAACCAGTTAGTAGACCATAGTCTCCACAGTGCCAGGGACAGAAGATATTGGCTGTGCCAGAGGAGCACAGCAGATTGTGGCAGCAGGCCATTGCAGCAGACTGATTATTAAGCACCTTAGTGCTGGGACATTTCCTTTGACCTGCTGGTTTACTTTATGTGCCTGTTTATCCAGGCCTCTGTCTACGCATAGCAAAGTGCAGTGTCTGCTGCCATTGAAGACACTGCTTCACCAAGAACCTGCCTGATATGAGTCCTCATTTCTGCAACCCTGTTACTATATATACTGTATATAGCATACTTACACATTGGGTTTGAGGTCTAGGTTAGGGTATTAGTATTTGTTTAGCAGTCTGGGTTAGGGTATTAGGGCCAGTTTAGGGGTCTGGGCTAGTGGTTTGTGTATTAGGGGTTTAGGTTAGGCCACAAGAGATAGGGCATTAGGCTTTGTCCAGTGGCCTGGGCCAGGGTACCAGAACCAGTTTAAGTGTTTGGATGCTAGGGCATTAGGGACAGGGCACCAGGGTTGGTTCAGCAGATTAAGCCAAGGCACCAATGGTTGGTTTAGCAGTTTGGTCCAGGGGGAAGAGCACAGGGGTTAGTCTACAGGATAAAGGAGAGCACTGGGGTTAGGGCACCAGGAATAAAGGTACCAGGCTTGTCCCAGTGGCCCAGGCTCAGATACCAGGGTTAGGGCCCATGGCCAGGGTGAGGATTTTGCCAGAGTAGGTGTTCAGGGCCACCAGCAGGGTCAGGTTAACAATGAGGTGAGTTCCAGCTCCAGGCCTCCACATAATAGGTCCATCATAATGACAGCATAATGATCACCAGTCACCAGCTGACCACTTGGTCGGCCATAAATCTTAAATATTAAATTGTATTTCTATTTACTGCACAAAATGATGTCATTTTTATACTTTTACATATTTAGGGAGACATTTGCTAAGCAGTGATAAGAGCGGAGACGTGGACCAGTGGAGAAGTTGCCCATGGCAACCAATAAGCAGCTCTGTATAATTTTATAGTATGCAAATTATAGATGCTGCTTCAGTGCTGATTGGTTGCCATGGGCAACTTCTCCACTGGCTCACTTCTTCGTTCTTATCACTGCTTAGTAAATGTCCCCCTTAGGGAGAAATTGGGGCTGATAGTGTACGTGGTCTACATGGCACTGGCCATGCCCACACAGCACTGGCCACACCCCCTCTGCTCATAATAGGCCTGTGAACATTTTCAGCCCCAGGCCCATGATGCCCTTAATTCAGCCCTGGCCACCAGGGTGTCAGGGCCAGGGCAGGGATGAAAAATGTACCAGGTCTCTGGGGCTCACAAACTTGGGGCAGGCACAATGGCGTCTCAGACACAGGTATCTCCAATGCACAGCACTAGGATGTTTCCACTTATGCACAGCACACAGGCAGGGCTGCCATTCAAGTGGGGGACTACCTGGACTCCAGTCCCGGGCCTAGACCCCATCACAGTGGTATGGATTGGAGTGCACCGCAGGCTGCCATAGAGGGACATCACCAGCAGCATTTTGAATTTGGAGCCAACCACAAGCCAAATGGAGCTCACAGTTTGGCAGCCAAACAGTAGTGTCCAAAGCAGCAGCTCCTTATTAGCTGCAAGTTTTGACTGGCTCATGGCTGGCTCCAAATTTTAAATACTATTGGCACTGTATTTATATGTCTGCCTGCCCTGCATTACCTGTTCTGCTGCTGCTGTGGTTCCGGCCCATCGCAGTCATGCCTAAGAGGTAGGAATTAATCAGTTGGAACGAGATTTGGTGATCGTGGGTGGAGCAAAGTGTGAAGAGAGATAAGGTCAGCGACATAAATTCTGTAGGAGAGGATTGGGTGAGGGCTTTGTAAATAAATGTGAGAAGTTTGAATTGATTTCTTAAGGGGAAGGGGAGCCAGTGTACGGATAGTAGGAGAAGGGAGGTAGATGTAGTGCCTTTGGAGAGGAAGATAAGTTGTGCAGAAGCATTCAGGTCACATTGATGCAGAGACAAATGTAAGTCATGGAGGACAAATAAAAGGAAGTTACAGTAGTCCAGTATTGAGATGACTAGTAAGTGGAAGAGGGTCTTAGCTGCCGCCAAGGTGAGAAAGGGTCTGATTTTTTTGATATTTTTGAGTTGCTAATGGCAGGACTGAGAGAGATACTGGATGTTTGGTTTGAAGGAGAGGGATGAGTCAAGGATAACTCCAAAACAGTGCACTTAGGGACGAGAGGAGATAGTGGTACTGTCAATAGATAAAGAATTGTAAAAGGTGAGGGAGGGGGGAAAACTCAGTCTTAGATGTGTTGATAAAGAAAGCATTAATTAAATTAAATAGCAGAGAGACAGTTGGAAATCCAAATGAGGAGGGGATAAGGTCAGTCGAGGAGATTTAGATCTGAGTGTCATCTGCATACAGATGATATTGGAGACCAAAAGAACTGATGAGCTCACCTAATAAGGAAGTATAGGGTGAGAATTGGAGAGGTCCAGGAAGGGAACTTGAGGAACACCTACTGGCAGAAGAAGTGGGGGAGATAATGTCACAAAAGGAAATGGAGATGGAATGGCCAGAGTGGTTGGAGAGCAGCCTTGGATTTGGCAGTAAGGAGATCATATGTGACTTTAGTGAGGGTAGTTTTTGTGGAGTGGAGAGGCAAAAGCCAGACTGAAATGGATCCAGCAGGGAGTGGGAGGAAAGAATGGCGGTGAGGCAGTTAGAAAATATCCTCTAGGAGTTTGAAGGCAAAGGGGAGGAGTGAGATGGGGCGGTAGCTATGGAGAGTGTCAGGATCAAGGGTGGTTTTTTAAGGAAATGGGGGAGACAAGGGCATGTTTGAATGCAGATTAGATAGTGCCTGATGAGAGGGCAAGATTCTTAATAAACTTAATGGAAAAATCTCAGAATTATTTAGCATTTCTTGAATTGCTAACATACTATTTGCTATGTAACTCTACAGATAGTCTTATTTAGTTCAACCAGAAAAATATTGTTAAAGACTAGCCTACCTATTATTACCACATGCAGAGATATATAGTATCAGTCTGCAATAATATGGCTATGTACAGTAGGTAAGCAAAATGCTTAAACAGTCACTAAATGTTCATTTTATCACAAAACATATGTATTACATTTTAATAAATCTAATAAAAGTAATTTTTTAAATCTAATTGTGCACCAGTAATAGACACTTTTGTCTTTCCTTTTGAAAGGGAGAGAAAAAATCCTATGATTTTGTCGTAGATATGTTTGGTGAAAATTGGACCCCAACCTGTAAAAAATACTTTTCTGACTCTCAAGGACCATTTAGTGCAGGCTCCTGTATTGGCATACGCTAATCCATCAGAATTATATGTTCTGCATGTTGATGACTCCATTGAAGGACTGGGGGGGACTTTTATATAAGACACATGAAGAACAGCTGAATCCTGTATCCTAGATAAGTAGAGCGGTAACTCTCAGTGAAAACAACTATGTGCCTGATTCATATTTGTATGCAAACCCGATGGTTCTGTGTATGTGCAGAACTAGTCGTGCGATGTGGTTCACAGCCCCTGTCAAATACAGCATGATTAGCATGCTGCGGCATTGGAGGGGCGGCACCTAGAAATGTTCAAAATTGTAGCATGTTGCCCCCCATTTTGAAGGCATGATGGGTCCAGGTGTCCGGATCCTACGTCCAGCCTGAAAAAAAGTTTGACGTTCACATTGTTAAAAGACTGCTCACTTACATTAAAATCATGGCTATATTTGAGTGCATTCACTTCAGAGCATCATTGACTGGCTGCTGCTTTCAATGTCTATGAGTTCAACCTGATTTATCAGCCTGGTGCCTCAAATGCGGATGCTGATGTGTTATCCAAGGTGCCTAGAAGATTTCCTGAATGCAGAGAAGAAGATCATTGGGCTATTGAATATGTCAGGAAGGTAAAGTAGTCTTCTTGGGAGTCAATATTTTTTGCCACCATCTGCAACAGCTGAGCAGGAGCTATATTACAAAGGATCAAGAGAACGGTTCTTCTATTGGTGAAATGAGGCTGGCTGTAAAACATGGGATGAAGCCCACAATGTGGGTACTCAAGAGAGGAAATGTTGTCCTATTGGTTAAGTAAAGTAGAGTTTTGGCTAGGTAACGTATATTGCAACAATAAATTCTAACCAAGCTAGATACTGTGAGAGCTTCCTCCTCATATACTGTAGCTGTGTAACATTTACGGGATCAAGAAATACAGAACCACTTCTTTCCATCCCAATGGAAAACCATATCTTTCTTGACATGTTGGGCACTTTGAACTCAAACAAAAAAGCACAATGGGGCAGGCACATTATTTGTGCTTGCATATAATTGCACAAAGAATGATTTTGATGTACTGTGTGCTTGCCTTATGGAAAGTTATACTTCATGGATCTCTCATTTTACCTTTTTTTGGATGGTAAGTTCTTTACTGTGCCATATGGTAAAATCACTGCTCTACCAGAAGCCACAGTGCCTTGTGCCTCACAGAACTCCACATTATCTACTACTACAGTTTATCCTTTATATGCTGTGCAGTCTGAGCCCTATCATGTCACACTGTGTTAGTCACTTTATCTCCCTACTTCCTCGTGCCTTGTCCTCAAGTCTCTTACCGTTTCCATTTCATCACATCTTTGCTTTCTTTGCCTGGTGTTCCTAGAGGGCATTGTTCTATTGGGTAACAGCAGTGAAGTCCAAACCTTTCTGCAGTGGACATTAATCATAACCTGTGGCAGTTAGCCTTTGGAGAAACAGAGGTAAACTGTACTAAATAAAATGGATCCAGAACATATAATACATACAATATTTCTACAGCTAGTGTTCTCAGTCATCATGTAAGGATCCTGGGGAAGCATAAACTGGTGAACATATGACCCTCATGTACCATAGTTGAGTGTAAACTACCAGGGATGCTCTCTTATGTAGTCAATCCATATGGGAAATTAGGGCAGAGAAGAAGTATCACCTCACGTGTCTTCTTCCTTTGAATGAGATTTAGAGACAGAAGTGGAGTGCTCTTGTCCTCTAGCAGTTGGTTCCTTGCATCAGAGGTTCATAACAGACAGATAAATTGTGGTATTTCTTCACATTCTTATAGCCATAGTGCTGTTTATGCTTCATGATAAATGATCAGTGAGTTATCTTCAATCTATCATATAACTCATTGTACTGATCACCACAGTGTCCCTGTGCCAGATTATTCTGGGAGTTTGTACCAAATCTAAAAAGTACTACATTAGTCTATGCATTAGCATTTCTATCATGGGTGCAATGTGTGCGGTACACATGGGTCTCTGGATCCATGAAGGCCCACAAGGCACACACTGTACATGTTTTATCACTTACATTTTCGTAGTCCTGTGTCAGAGCTGCAGCTGTGGTAAGCATTCACCGGCCACAAACTCAGAGTCTACTGCACCATGAAGAGGAGGAGGCCTACCCAGAGTCTGCACACAGGCCCTCTCCTCTGTGAAAACACCCCTTAGCCTATGGACCTTTTGGTGCATTCTAATAAGGGGGTAATTCCAAGTTGATCGTAGCAGGAAATTTTTTAGCAGTTGGGCAAAACCATGTGCACTGCAGGGGGGTAGATATAATATTTGCAGAGAGAGTTAGATTTGGGTGGGTTATTTTGTTTCTGTGCAGGGTAAATACTGGCTGCTTTACTTTTACACTGCAATTTAGATTGCAGATTTAACTCACCACACCCAAATCTATCTCTCTCTGCACATGTTATATATGCCTCCCCTGTAGTGCATATGGTTTTGCCCAACTGCTAAAAAATTTCCTGCTACGATCAACTTGGAATTACCCCCAATATTTCCATCTCTTAAAAGTGGCCCCGGTTTACTAACAGTATCCAACAAGAACAGCAGTGTGTAGTATGTATGCTTCATGTGTATTACATACTCTAAATAAGGTCCTAAATAAGGCCTTATGGAAGAAAACACAGGCGGCACTCCATGGTCTTGTAAAGCAGGTTTGTATTCAAAAGTTACAACATTGTGCAGGTACGACGTTTCAAGACCATTACGGTCTTTTCATCAGATTGTGCAGCATGAAGTGTGGAAAACAAAAGACTTTTGTTTTCCACACCATGGAGTGCCACCTGTGTTTTCTTCCATAAGGCCTTATTTAGGACCCTGGGAGGATTCTTTCCTATATGCTTACAATAGGAGGGCACCCTGGCATATATTTTCATTCATTCAGAGTGCCGGATAAATATATACATATATATATATATATATATATATATATATCAAACACTTAGATCCTAATATGCACTAAATGTCTAAACTCTACCTCAGGAAGTACCTCCTGTTATATAGGGTACAATTTAGAAAAATGCAAATAAAAACAGATTCCTTAGGGAGCTGGGTATATGTTGTGTGGGAGCTGGATAGATAGTGTGTCTATATGAGTGTTACACCACCTGTATATCCCAACTTCAACACATTGGCCAAAGGTATTTGAATAAAGATATTATTTTTAAATAAAAATGTATTCACATAATGAACAGCAAATTGACATATATAAAAAATGTTAAACTTTTGTAATGTCAGCAATACAAAGTTCATCCCAATATTAGTATTAAAAAACAATTGCACTGATAGTATAAAACTGTGGACAATTTATGATTCTGGTTCAATCTCTTTCTGAGATCAACAAGACCTGCATAAAACAACTCAACGCGTTTCGTCCATATGACTTCTTCAGGGGTCTAGTATATATACAGTTAGTGAATCTTTCTAAATGGATCTACAGTATGTGGCAATTATCTGATTAACCATGTACCACAGAAGGAATCTCAGTGCAAAAAACTTCAGTGGCACATAGCAGAAAAAAGTTATTCACGAAATTTTTACTTGTCTGTAGCAGTTTGTACCCAAAACAGCATATATATATATTAGTGATGAGCGGGTTCGGTTCCTCGGAATCCAAACCCCCCCGAACTTCACCCTTTTTACACGGGTCCGAGGCAGACTCGGATTCTCCCGTATGGCTCGGTTAACCCGAGCGCGCTCGAACGTCATCATCCCGCTGTCGGATTCTTGCGAGATTCGGATTCTATATAAGGAGCCGCGCGTCGCCGCCATTTTTCACTGGTGCATTGGAAATGATAGTGAGAGGACGTGGCTGGCGTCCTCTCACTTTGTTTCAGGGGGCTGCAGTGCAAATATCTTTATTCTGGGAACCAACAGTATTATAGGAGGAGTACAGTGCAGAGTTTTGCTGACCAGTGACCACCAGTATTATACGTTGTCTGCCTAAAAAACGCTCCATATCTGTGCTCAGTGTGCTGCATATATCTGTGCTCACACTGCTTTATTGTGGGGACTGGGGACCAGCAGTATTATATAGGAGGAGTACAGTGCAGAGTTTTGCTGACCAGTGACCACCAGTATACGTTGTCTGCCTGAAAAACGCTCCATATCTGTGCTCAGTGTGCTGCATATATCTGTGCTCACACTGCTTTATTGTGAGGACTGGGACCAGCAGTATTATATAGGAGGAGTACAGTGCAGAGTTTTGCTGACCAGTGACCACCAGTATACGTTGTCTGCCTGAAAAACGCTCCATATCTGTGCTCAGTGTGCTGCATATATCTGTGCTCACACTGCTTTATTGTGGGGACTGGGGACCAGCAGTATTATATAGGAGGAGTACAGTGCAGAGTTTTGCTGACCAGTGACCACCAGTATACGTTGTCTGCCTGAAAAACGCTCCATATCTGTGCTCAGTGTGCTGCATATATCTGTGCTCACACTGCTTTATTGTGGGGACTGGGGACCAGCAGTATTATATAGGAGGAGTGCAGTGCAGAGTTTTGCTGACCAGTGACCACCAGTATACGTTGTCTGCCTGAAAAACGCTCCATATCTGTGCTCAGTGTGCTGCATATATCTGTGCTCACACTGCTTTATTGTGGGGTCTGGGGACCAGCAGTATTATATAGGAGGAGTACAGTGCAGAGTTTTGCTGACCAGTGACCACCAGTATACGTTGTCTGCCTGAAAAACGCTCCATATCTGTGCTCATATCTGTGCTCACACTGCTTTATTGTGGGGACTGTGGACCAGCAGTATTATATAGTAGGAGTACAGTGCAGAGTTTTGCTGACCAGTGACCACCAGTATTATACGTTCTCTGCCTGCAAAATGCTCCATATCTGTGCTCAGTGTGCTGCATATATCTGTGCTCACACTGCTTTATTGTGGGGACTGGGGACCAGCAGTATTATATAGGAGGAGTACAGTGCAGAGTTTTGCTGACCAGTGACCACCAGTATTATACGTTCTCTGCCTGAAAAACACTCCATATCTGTGCTCGGTGTGCTGCATATATCTGTGCTCACACTGCTTTATTGTGGGGACTGGGGACCAGCAGTATTATATAGGAGGAGTACAGTGCAGAGTTTTGCTGACCAGTGACCACCAGTATTATACGTTCTCTGCCTGCAAAACGCTCCATATCTGTGCTCAGTGTGCTGCATATATCTGTGCTCACACTGCTTTATTGTGGGGACTGGGGACCAGCAGTATTATATAGGAGGAGTACAGTGCAGAGTTTTGCTGACCAGTGACCACCAGTATTATACGTTCTCTGCCTGCAAAACGCTCCATATCTGTGCTCAGTGTACTGCATATATCTGTGCTCACACTGCTTTATTGTGGGGACCAGCAGTATTATATAGGAGGAGTACAGTGCAGAGTTTTGCTGACCAGTGTCCACCAGTATTATACGTTCTCTGCCTGAAAAACGCTCCATATCTGTGCTCAGTGTGCTGCATATATCTGTGCTCACACTGCTTTATTGTGGGGACTGGGGACCAGCAGTATTATATAGGAGGAGTACAGTGCAGAGTTTTGCTGACCAGTGACCACCAGTATTATACGTTCTCTGCCTGAAAAACGCTCCTTATCTGTGCTCAGTGTGCTGCATATATCTGTGCTCACACTGCTTTATTGTGGGGACTGGGGACCAGCAGTATTAGTGTAGTATATAGTAGGAGTTCAGTGCATAATTTTGCTGACCACCAGTATATAATATATAGGAGCACGGTACAGAAGGCCACTGCTCTACCTACCTCTGTGTCGTCAAGTATACTATCCATCCATACCTGTGGTGCATTTCAGTTTTGCACAGTTTGCTGACCACCAGTATATAATACATAGCAGTACGGTACAGTAGGCCACTGCTCTACCTACCTCCGTGTCGTCAAGTATACTATCCATCCATACCTGTGGTGCATTTCAGTTGTGCACAGTATATATAGTAGTAGGCCATTGCTATTGATACTGGCACATAATTCCACACATTAAAAAATGGAGAACAAAAATGTGGAAGGTAAAATAGGGAAAGATCAAGATCCACTTCCACCAGGTGCTGAAGCTGCTGCCACTAGTCATGGCCGAGACGATGAAATGCCATCAACGTCGTCTGCCAAGGCCGATGCCCAATGTCATAGTAGAGAGCATGTAAAATCCAAAACACAAAAGTTCAGTAAAATGACCCAAAAATCAAAATTAAAAGCGTATGAGGAGAAGCGTAAACTTGCCAATATGCCATTTACGACACGGAGTGGCAAGGAACGGCTGAGGCCCTGGCCTATGTTCATGGCTAGTGGTTCAGCTTCACATGAGGATGGAAGCACTCATCCTCTCGCTAGAAAAATGAAAAGACTTAAGCTGGCAAAAGCACAGCAAAGAACTGTGCGTTCTTCTAAATCACAAATCCCAAAGGAGAGTCCAATTGTGTCGGATGCGATGCCTGACCTTCCCAACACTGGACGGGAGGAGGTGGCGCCTTCCACCATTTGCACGCCCCCTGCAAGTGCTGGAAGGAGCACCCGCAGTCCAGTTCCTGATAGTCAAATTGAAGATGTCACTGTTGAAGTACACCAGGATGAGGATATGGGTGTTGCTGGCGCTGAGGAAATTGACAAGGAGGATTCTGATGGTGAGGTGGTTTGTTTAAGTCAGGCACCCGGGGAGACACCTGTTGTCCGTGGGACGAATATGGCCATTGACATGCCTGGTCAAATGACAAAAAAAATCACCTCTTCGGTGTGGAATTATTTTAAAACAAATGCGGACAACAGGTGTCAAGCCGTGTGTTGCCTTTGTCAAGCTGTAATAAGTAGGGGTAAGGACGTTAACCACCTCGGAACATCCTCCCTTATACGTCACCTGCAGCGCATTCATCATAAGTCAGTGACAAGTTCAAAAACTTTGGATGACAGCGGAAGCAGTCCACTGACCACTAAATCCCTTCCTCTTGTAACCAAGCTCCTGCAAACCACACCACCAACTCCCTCAGTGTCAATTTCCTCCTTACACAGGAAAGCCAATAGACCTGCAGGCCATGTCACTGTCAAGTCTGACGAGTCCTCTCCTGCCTGGGATTCCTCTGATGCATCCTTGAGTGTAACGCCTCCTGCTGCTGGCGCTGCTGTTGTTGCTGCTGGGAGTCGATCGTCATCCCAGAGGGGAAGTCGGAAGACCACTTGTACTACTTCCAGTAAGCAATTGACTGTCCAACAGTCCTTTGCGAGGAAGATGAAATATCACAGCAGTCATCCTGCTGCAAAGCGGATAACTCAGGCCTTGGCAGCCTGGGCGGTGAGAAACGTGTTTCCGTTATCCACTGTTAATTCACAGGCAACTACAGACTTGATTGAGGTACTGTGTCCCCGGTACCAAATACCATCTAGGTTCCATTTCTCTAGGCAGGCGATACCGAAAATGTACACAGACCTCAGAAAAAGAGTCACCAGTGTCCTAAAAAATGCAGTTGTACCCAATGTCCACTTAACCACGGACATGTGGACAAGTGGAGCAGGGCAGACTCAGGACTATATGACTGTGACAGCCCACTGGGTAGATGTATTGCCTCCCGCGGCAAGTACAGCAGCGGCAGCACCAGTAGCAGCATCTCGCAAACGCCAACTCATTCCTAGGCAGGCTACGCTTTGTATCATCGCTTTCCAGAAGAGGCACACAGCTGACAACCTCTTACGGAAACTGAAGAACATCATCGCAGAATGGCTTACCCCAAATTGACTCTCCTGGGGATTTGTGACATCGGACAACGCCAGCAATATTGTGCGTGCATTACATCTGGGCAAATTCCAGCATGTCCCATGTTTTGCACATACATTGAATTTGATGGTGCAGAATTATTTAAAAAACGACAGGGGCGTGCAAGAGATGCTGTCGGTGGCCCGAAGAATTGCGGGCCACTTTCGGCATTCAGCCACCGCGTGCCGAAGACTGGAGCACCAGCAAACAGTCCTGAACCTGCCCTGCTATCATCTGAAGCAAGAGGTGGTAACGAGGTGGAATTCAACCCTCTATATGCTTCAGAGGATGGAGGAGCAGCAAAAGGCCATTCAAGCCTATACATCTGCCCACAATATAGGCAAAGGAGGGGGAATGCACCTGACTCAAGTGCAGTGGAGAATGATTTCAACGTTGTGCAAGGTTCTGCAACACTTTGAACTTGCCACACGTGAAGTCAGTTCAGACACTGCCAGCCTGAGTCAGGTCATTCCCCTCATCAGGCTTTTGCAGAAGAAGCTGGAGACATTGAAGGAGGAGCTAAAACAGAGCGATTCTGCTAGGCATGTGGGACTTGTGGATGGAGCCCTTAATTCGCTTAACCAGGATTCACGTGTGGTCAATCTGTTGAAATCAGAGCACTACAGTACATTTTGGCCACCGTGCTCGATCCTAGATTTAAAACCTATGTTGTATCTCTCTTTCCGGCAGACACAAGTCTGCAGAGGTTCAAAGACCTGCAGGTGAGAAAATTGTCAATTCAAGCGGAACGTGACTCGTCAACAGCTCCTCCTTCACATTCTCCCGCAACTGGGGGAGCGAGGAAAAGGCTAAGAATTCTGAGCCCACCCGCTGGCGGTGATGCAGGGCAGTCTGGGGCGAGTGCTGACATCTGGTCCGGACTGAAGGACCTGCCAACGATTACTGACATGTCGTCTACTGTCACTGCATATGATTCTCTCACCATTGAAAGAATGGTGGAGGATTATATGAGTGACCGCATCCAAGTAGGCACGTCAGATAGTCCATACGTATACTGGCAGGAAAAAGAGGCAATTTGGAGGCCCTTGCAGAAACTGGCTTTATTTTACCTAAGTTGCCCACCCTCCAGTGTGTACTCCGAAAGAGTGTTTAGTGCAGCCGCTCACCTTGTCAGCAATCGGCGTACGAGGTTACTTCCAGAAAATGTGGAGAAGATGATGTTCATCAAAATGAATTATAATCAATTCCTCCGTGGAGACATTCACCAGCAATTGCCTCCAGAAAGTACACAGGGACCTGAGATTAGAGATGAGCGCCTGAAATTTTTCGGGTTTTGTGTTTTGGTTTTGGGTTCGGTTCCGCGGCCGTGTTTTGGGTTCGAACGCGTTTTGGCAAAACCTCACCGAATTTTTTTTGTCGGATTCGGGTGTGTTTTGGATTCGGGTGTTTTTTTCAAAAAACACTAAAAAACAGCTTAAATCATAGAATTTGGGGGTCATTTTGATCCCAAAGTATTATTAACCTCAAAAACCATAATTTACACTCATTTTCAGTCTATTCTGAATATCTCACACCTCACAATATTATTTTTAGTCCTAAAATTTGCACCGAGGTCGCTGTGTGAGTAAGATAAGCGACCCTAGTGGCCGACACAAACACCGGGCCCATCTAGGAGTGGCACTGCAGTGTCACGCAGGATGTCCCTTCCAAAAAACCCTCCCCAAACAGCACATGACGCAAAGAAAAAAAGAGGCGCAATGAGGTAGCTGTGTGAGTAAGATTAGCGACCCTAGTTGCCGACACAAACACCGGGCCCATCTAGGAGTGGCACTGCAGTGTCACGCAGGATGGCCCTTCCAAAAAACCCTCCCCAAACAGCACATGACGCAAAGAAAAAAAGAGGCGCAATGAGGTAGCTGTGTGAGTAAGATTAGCGACCCTAGTGGCCGACACAAACACCGGGCCCATCTAGGAGTGGCACTGCAGTGTCACGCAGGATGTCCCTTCCAAAAAACCCTCCCCAAACAGCACATGACGCAAAGAAAAAAAGAGGCGCAATGAGGTAGCTGTGTGAGTAAGATTAGCGACCCTAGTGGCCGACACAAACACCGGGCCCATCTAGGAGTGGCACTGCAGTGTCACGCAGGATGTCCCTTCCAAAAAACCCTCCCCAAACAGCACATGACGCAAAGAAAAAAAGAGGCGCAATGAGGTAGCTGACTGTGTGAGTAAGATTAGCGACCCTAGTGGCCGACACAAACACCAGGCCCATCTAGGAGTGGCACTGCAGTGTCACGCAGGATGTCCCTTCCAAAAAACCCTCCCCAATCAGCACATGATGCAAAGAAAAAGAAAAGAAAAAAGAGGTGCAAGATGGAATTGTCCTTGGGCCCTCCCACCCACCCTTATGTTGTATAAACAAAACAGGACATGCACACTTTAACCAACCCATCATTTCAGTGACAGGGTCTGCCACACGACTGTGACTGATATGACGGGTTGGTTTGGACCCCCCCCAAAAAAGAAGCAATTAATCTCTCCTTGCACAAACTGGCTCTACAGAGGCAAGATGTCCACCTCATCTTCACCCTCCGATATATCACCGTGTACATCCCCCTCCTCACAGATTATCAATTCGTCCCCACTGGAATCCACCATCTCAGCTCCCTGTGTACTTTGTGGAGGCAATTGCTGCTGGTCAATGTCTCCGCGGAGGAATTGATTATAATTCATTTTAATGAACATCATCTTCTCCACATTTTCTGGATGTAACCTCGTACGCCGATTGCTGACAAGGTGAGCGGCGGCACTAAACACTCTTTCGGAGTACACACTTGTGGGAGGGCAACTTAGGTAGAATAAAGCCAGTTTGTGCAAGGGCCTCCAAATTGCCTCTTTTTCCTGCCAGTATAAGTACGGACTGTGTGACGTGCCTACTTGGATGCGGTCACTCATATAATCCTCCACCATTCTATCAATGTTGAGAGAATCATATGCAGTGACAGTAGACGACATGTCCGTAATCGTTGTCAGGTCCTTCAGTCCGGACCAGATGTCAGCATCAGCAGTCGCTCCAGACTGCCCTGCATCACCGCCAGCGGGTGGGCTCGGAATTCTGAGCCTTTTCCTCGCACCCCCAGTTGCGGGAGAATGTGAAGGAGGAGATGTTGACAGGTCGCGTTCCGCTTGACTTGACAATTTTGTCACCAGCAGGTCTTTCAACCCCAGCAGACCTGTGTCTGCCGGAAAGAGAGATCCAAGGTAGGCTTTAAATCTAGGATCGAGCACGGTGGCCAAAATGTAGTGCTCTGATTTCAACAGATTGACCACCCGTGAATCCTTGTTAAGCGAATTAATGGCTGCATCCACAAGTCCCACATGCCTAGCGGAATCGCTCCCTTTTAGCTCCTTCTTCAATGCCTCCAGCTTCTTCTGCAAAAGCCTGATGAGGGGAATGACCTGACTCAGGCTGGCAGTGTCTGAACTGACTTCACGTGTGGCAAGTTCAAAGGGCATCAGAACCTTGCACAACGTTGAAATCATTCTCCACTGCACTTGAGACAGGTGCATTCCACCTACTATATCGTGCTCAATTGTATAGGCTTGAATGGCCTTTTGCTGCTCCTCCAACCTCTGAAGCATATAGAGGGTTGAATTCCACCTCGTTACCACTTCTTGCTTCAGATGATGGCAGGGCAGGTTCAGTAGTTTTTGGTGGTGCTCCAGTCTTCTGTACGTGGTGCCTGTACGCCGAAAGTGTCCCGCAATTTTTCTGGCCACCGACAGCATCTCTTGCACGCCCCTGTCGTTTTTTTAAAAATTCTGCACCACCAAATTCAAGGTATGTGCAAAACATGGGACGTGCTGGAATTTGCCCATATTTAATGCACACACAATATTGCTGGCGTTGTCCGATGCCACAAATCCACAGGAGAGTCCAATTGGGGTAAGCCATTCCGCGATGATCTTCCTCAGTTGCCGTAAGAGGTTTTCAGCTGTGTGCGTATTCTGGAAAGCGGTGATACAAAGCGTAGCCTGCCTAGGAAAGAGTTGGCGTTTGCGAGATGCTGCTACTGGTGCCGCCGCTGCTGTTCTTGCGGCGGGAGTCCATACATCTACCCAGTGGGCTGTCACAGTCATATAGTCCTGACCCTGCCCTGCTCCACTTGTCCACATGTCCGTGGTTAAGTGGACATTGGGTACAACTGCATTTTTTAGGACACTGGTGAGTCTTTTTCTGACGTCCGTGTACATTCTCGGTATCGCCTGCCTAGAGAAGTGGAACCTAGATGGTATTTGGTAACGGGGGCACACTGCCTCAATAAATTGTCTAGTTCCCTGTGAACTAACGGCGGATACCGGATGCACGTCTAACACCAACATAGTTGTCAAGGACTCAGTTATCCGCTTTGCAGTAGGATGACTGCTGTGATATTTCATCTTCCTCGCAAAGGACTGTTGAACAGTCAATTGCTTACTGGAAGTAGTACAAGTGGGCTTACGACTTCCCCTCTGGGATGACCATCGACTCCCAGCGGCAACAACAGCAGCGCCAGCAGCAGTAGGCGTTACACGCAAGGATGCATCGGAGGAATCCCAGGCAGGAGAGGACTCGTCAGAATTGCCAGTGACATGGCCTGCAGGACTATTGGCATTCCTGGGGAAGGAGGAAATTGACACTGAGGGAGTTGGTGGGGTGGTTTGCGTGAGCTTGGTTACAAGAGGAAGGGATTTACTGGTCAGTGGACTGCTTCCGCTGTCACCCAAAGTTTTTGAACTTGTCACTGACTTATTATGAATGCGCTGCAGGTGACGTATAAGGGAGGATGTTCCGAGGTGGTTAACGTCCTTACCCCTACTTATTACAGCTTGACAAAGGGAACACACGGCTTGACACCTGTTGTCCGCATTTCTGGTGAAATACCTCCACACCGAAGAGCTGATTTTTTTGGTATTTTCACCTGGCATGTCAACGGCCATATTCCTCCCACGGACAACAGGTGTCTCCCCGGGTGCCTGACTTAAACAAACCACCTCACCATCAGAATCCTCCTGGTCAATTTCCTCCCCAGCGCCAGCAACACCCATATCCTCCTCATCCTGGTGTACTTCAACACTGACATCTTCAATCTGACTATCAGGAACTGGACTGCGGGTGCTCCTTCCAGCACTTGCAGGGGGCGTGCAAATGGTGGAAGGCGCATGCTCTTCACGTCCAGTGTTGGGAAGGTCAGGCATCGCAACCGACACAATTGGACTCTCCTTGTGGATTTGGGATTTCGAAGAATGCACAGTTCTTTGCTGTGCTGCTTTTGCCAGCTTGAGTCTTTTCATTTTTCTAGCGAGAGGCTGAGTGCTTCCATCCTCATGTGAAGCTGAACCACTAGCCATGAACATAGGCCAGGGCCTCAGCCGTTCCTTGCCACTCCGTGTGGTAAATGGCATATTGGCAAGTTTACGCTTCTCCTCCGACAATTTTATTTTAGGTTTTGGAGTCCTTTTTTTACTGATATTTGGTGTTTTGGATTTGACATGCTCTGTACTATGACATTGGGCATCGGCCTTGGCAGACGACGTTGCTGGCATTTCATCGTCTCGGCCATGACTAGTGGCAGCAGCTTCAGCACGAGGTGGAAGTGGATCTTGATCTTTCCCTAATTTTGGAACCTCAACATTTTTGTTCTCCATATTTTAATAGGCACAACTAAAAGGCACCTCAGGTAAACAATGGAGATGGATGGATTGGATACTAGTATACAATTATGGACGGGCTGCCGAGTGCCGACACAGAGGTAGCCACAGCCGTGAACTACCGCACTGTACTGTGTCTGCTGCTAATATATAGACTGGTTGATAAAGAGATAGTATACTCGTAACTAGTATGTATGTATAAAGAAAGAAAAAAAAACCACGGTTAGGTGGTATATACAATTATGGACGGGCTGCCGAGTGCCGACACAGAGGTAGCCACAGCCGTGAACTACCGCACTGTACTGTGTCTGCTGCTAATATATAGACTGGTTGATAAAGAGATAGTATACTCGTAACTAGTATGTATGTATAAAGAAAGAAAAAAAAACCACGGTTAGGTGGTATATACAATTATGGACGGGCTGCCGAGTGCCGACACAGAGGTAGCCACAGCCGTGAACTACCGCACTGTACTGTGTCTGCTGCTAATATAGACTGGTTGATAAAGAGATAGTATACTCGTAACTAGTATGTATGTATAAAGAAAAAAAAAAACCACGGTTAGGTGGTATATACAATTATGGACGGGCTGCCGAGTGCCGACACAGAGGTAGCCACAGCCGTGAACTACCGCACTGTACTGTGTCTGCTGCTAATATATAGACTGGTTGATAAAGAGATAGTATACTCGTAACTAGTATGTATGTATAAAGAAAGAAAAAAAAACCACGGTTAGGTGGTATATACAATTATGGACGGGCTGCCGAGTGCCGACACAGAGGTAGCCACAGCCGTGAACTACCGCACTGTACTGTGTCTGCTGCTAATATATAGACTGGTTGATAAAGAGATAGTATACTCGTAACTAGTATGTATGTATAAAGAAAGAAAAAAAAACCACGGTTAGGTGGTATATACAATTATGGACGGGCTGCCGAGTGCCGACACAGAGGTAGCCACAGCCGTGAACTACCGCACTGTACTGTGTCTGCTGCTAATATAGACTGGTTGATAAAGAGATAGTATACTACTAATATTATATATACTGGTGGTCAGGTCACTGGTCACTAGTCACACTGGCAGTGGCACTCCTGCAGCAAAAGTGTGCACTGTTTAATTTTAATATAATATTATGTACTCCTGGCTCCTGCTATAACCTATAACTGGCACTGCAGTAGTGCTCCCCAGTCTCCCCCACAATTATAAGCTGTGTGAGCTGAGCAGTCAGACAGATATATAATATATATAGATGATGCAGCACACTGGCCTGAGCCTGAGCAGTGCACACAGATATGGTATGTGACTGACTGAGTCACTGTGTGTATCGCTTTTTTCAGGCAGAGAACGGATATATTAAATAAACTGCACTGTGTGTCTGGTGGTCACTCACTATATAATATATTATGTACTCCTGGCTCCTGCTATAACCTATAACTGGCACTGCAGTAGTGCTCCCCAGTCTCCCCCACAATTATAAGCTGTGTGAGCTGAGCAGTCAGACAGATATATATAATATTATATATAGATAATAGATGATGCAGCACACTGGCCTGAGCCTGAGCAGTGCACACAGATATGGTATGTGACTGAGTCACTGTGTGCTGTGTATCGCTTTTTTCAGGCAGAGAACGGATTATAAATAAAACTGGTGGTCACTGGTCACTATCAGCAAAACTCTGCACTGTACTGAGTACTCCTAATGCTCCCCAAAATTAGTAAATCAAGTGTCTCTCTAATCTATTCTAAACGGAGAGGACGCCAGCCACGTCCTCTCCCTATCAATCTCAATGCACGTGTGAAAATGGCGGCGACGCGCGGCTCCTTATATAGAATCCGAGTCTCGCGATAGAATCCGAGCCTCGCGAGAATCCGACAGCGTCATGATGACGTTCGGGCGCGCTCGGGTTAACCGAGCAAGGCGGGAAGATCCGAGTCGCTCGGACCCGTGAAAAAAAACATGAAGTTCTGGCGGGTTCGGATTCAGAGAAACCGAACCCGCTCATCTCTACCTGAGATGGTGGATTCCAGTGAGGACGAATTAATAATCTGTTAGGAGGGGGATGTACACAGTGAAAGGGGTGAGGAATCGGACGATGAGGAGGAGGTGGACATCTTGCCTCTGTAGAGCCAGCTTGTGCAAGGAGAGATTGATTGCTTCTTTTTTGGTGGGGGCCCAAACCAACCAGTCATTTCAGTCACAGTTGTGTGGCAGACCCTGTCGCTGAAATGATGGGTTTGTTAAAGTGTGCATGTCCTGTTTATACAACATAAGGGTGGGTGGGAGGGCCCAAGGACAATTCCATCTTGCACCTCTTTTTTTTTTGTGTCGCTTAGCTTAGCCATCCAGCGACCTTGGTGCAGCTCTTTTTTTCTTTGCATCATGTGCTGTTTGGGGACTTTTTTTTTAAAGTGCCATCCTGTCTGACACTGCAGTGCCACTCCTAGATGGGCCAGGTGTTTGTGTCGGCCACTTGGGTCGCTTAGCTTAGTCATCCAGCGACCTCGGTGCAAATTTTAGGACTAAAAATAATATTGTGAGGTGTGAGGTGTTCAGAATAGACTGAAAATGAGTGGAAATTATGGTTATTGAGGTTAATAATACTATGGGATCAAAATGACCCCCACATTCTATGATTTAAGCTGTTTTTGAGGGCTTATTGTAAAAAAACACCCGAATCCAAAACACACCCGAATCTGACAAAAAATTTTCAGGGAGGTTTTGCCAAAACGCGTCTGAATCCAAAATACGGCCGCGGAACCGAATCCAAAACCAAAACACAAAACCTGACAAATGTCCGGTGCATATCACTAATATATATATATATATATATATGTGTGTGTGTGTGTGTGTGTGTGTGTGTGTGTGTTTGCAACAGAATTTGCTGCACTATATAATAAACTGTTAATAAATAAACACCCCACAGTCGTGTCTCCCTCTCTCCTCTCTCTCCTACACACCGCAGTCTGTCTCTCTCCAGTGACTCCATACTGCATTCACAGCTCCCACAGCCCATCACAAAGCTCTGCATCTCCCAAGCCATTCTTATGCCGTGGAGAGACTCACCTGCGCTGCACTCCCAAGTATCCAGACTCGAACACTGCACAGAAGGTACTTTGCGGCCCTCAAACCCCACCAGAAGAGGCCAGCACAGGGAATCCCCGTGATGGCCAGCAACAGAGCAGGACCCGGAAGAGCGGACGCACAATTACTGTGTGTGAGAGGCTCCTGTCACTCTAAGGCTGCACCCACGCCGCTTATAGCTTGCTTCTCTATATGGACAAGACGGCTCACATCCCTGCTGAACACTTACCGGCATATCTTTGGAGCCCCTCTGATCCTTGGGTCCCAGTACAGGGGTCCCCTTTGACCCCCTTGTCATCAGCCCAGAGTGCAGCAGTTGTACGCGGGTGTGGATTATTAGATCTATGCTAAAAAGGTCTACAGTCAGTAAATCTACCACTAATGGTACACATGCATTAGGTCGACAGGGTCAAAAGGTCACCAGGGTCAAAATGTCGACATGGAAATGGTCGACACAATAAAAGGTTGACAATTTTTTTGTTTGTGGTATTTTGGGGTCTAAAGGTCAACAGAAAATAGGTTGAAAGTAGAAAATGTTGAGAGGGTCAAAAGGTCGACATGGGTTTTATTTGGGTATTTTGTCACTTTTCTACAACAAACAAGCCCCAGTAGTGTACCTCATCACCTCGCATGGCTCATTCAGGCAAGGTGCCTTAGGCTGCTACCGCAGTGCTCGGCACAGGTAACTATTCCCAGTCAGCGTCCACATGGATGGTAAAGTTTAAAAAGGTTGACCACACGTGTGTCGACATTGTCATGTCAACCTTTTTACCCTGTCAACCTTTTGACTCTGTCAATCTTTTGAATTATCTACCTTTTACATATCGACCTTTTGACCTGTTGACTCTATCAACCTACTGCATGTCTGCCATTGGTGGTCAACCTGTTGACTGTAGACCTTTTTAGTGTAGCTCTATACCCCGGATACCATTGTACCCATGAGCTCACTTGTCATTGCTGCTCACATCTACAGTCTTATGATTTCCACTACCTCTATGGTGACAACTGCTGCCTAATTTCATGAAGAACGGCCATCTTGACTCCAGCAACAAGAAAAACAACAGGCAGAAATCTATTCGAAACTGGCAGATACCTACAACAGTACAGAACAATCAAGCCCTTTTTTATAGGAACAGAAAAGGATGGAAGTTCCAGTGGAATAGTAGTGCTGGATAGTTATTGTTCACCGGTTTACTGTTTTAGAATTTGCAAAGTAGGTGGCTTATATTATGTTTCGTGTCTCCACTCTCTGCTGCCTCCAATGAGCCATCGGTAGCAGCACAGAAATGTCAGTTGCCAATGGCTGCTTTACTATTGATGGCTGAATTTGATGCTGCCTTGCAGAAGTCACACCCACTTTCCCCACCTGTAGTTACTGTATAATGGCTATAACACTACAGTGCCTAGTGTATCAACTTTTCCCCAGACCTCTTAGATTGCAAGCTCATTAGGACAGGTCCATGTTTACCTTAAGTTGGATGTCTTCATATGTAATTTATATCATAAATTCTTAATTGTACAGCACTGGGTAATCTGTTGCTTTATAAATAAAATATAATATTAATAATTGTAACATAGACCTTAACAATACCACTTACATACCACTATTTTCCTTTCTTTGGAAGGGAGAAGGTAAGTCTTTAGAACAGATCAATATTTACCTTCTGTTTCATGTATTTGTATGTTATTTATTTATATTATTAATAGAGATGTGCAGTTCAGTTTTTTAGAAATCCGAACCCATCTGAATTTTGTGGATCCAAACCGAACGAAAACCAGGTACTGATATCCGAAGGAGTTCTGATTTGTCCCGGTTCGGAACTTCCCGTGGTTAGAAATTTGGATTTTGAATTCGAATTTTGGGTTTTGGATTGTACAATTTACATGTTTTTTGGCTGTTTTTATTCATCATTTTCAATAAATCTAAAACCGAAGATTTGGATTTTAAATTCGAATTCCAAACCAAAACAGTTTTACAAAACCAAAACACAATGATGAAATTAGACACAAAATCACACCAAAATACCAGGCTCTGTGCACATCTATCAATCACTCAATGGATAGGACAGACATAATATAATAGCATGTTATAATTAAATAATAAAAATAAAAGGCCCTTTGAAAATCCATAGTACATGCATACATTTTTCTTAAAAAAATACAATTATTTTTGTGAATTTAATTTGTCTTTTAGTTTTAATTGCTGCCATACATGATGGAAAATGAAACAGAAATAGTATCAGAGGTTGATAGAATCCCTTTGGTATAATTAGCCTAATTAAGAATACTCAGAAAATGCATAAAAGGTGCCCTGTGTTTAATGTGGCGATTCACAAAGCTAGTTATTGTGCAGCATCATTATCAATGCATATTCTGTAAATCTCTAATCATGCTAGTAGCTTATATAAATGTATTGCACAATCTGCATCTTCATTGAAGTGTGGATTTTGGTGATTTTACAGTGCAAATATCTCATATGGTGATTTTCAGCATGTGAGTAACTTTGAAAACACTTTTTAAAGTATTGTTATAAATATCATTAATCCAAGGCTTCCCAGAGAGGATTCAAGCGTTCATGATTGTATAAAACTTAATTCTCAGTAAATCCTTGACATGCACTGTTGGAATAGAATATGGATCATGTAAACAATGGTCCTTATATAATAATTAAATATACATGAAAATGAAGAACATATGTAAAATATGAGAAAGAACAGTTAGTTTTTTTAAGTCAAATTGCAAATAAGTTGCAGCCAGTCATCATTATTATGTTTAACCGGAAAGAAGATAGATGACAGTAGCAGTCATTCATTATTTAACTTTTTCTCAAATGTGTGTTCCTATTCTGCAAATCAGGATATGAAAAGATTCCAAGAAAACCAGTCAACTGTCCAGGTATTCTACTTCCAAGGATTTCTCATCTCCAGTGAACAGCAAGTCTTTATGTTAATAGCCATTATGCTCATCTATATCTTCATTCTCTTTGGAAATGCATTGATTGCATTATTGGTTTGCTTAAGTCCTCAGTTACAAAACCCATTGTACATCTTCCTTGGTAATTTCTCTTTCACTGAAATATGCTACACATCTGTTATCATTCCTCAGACTCTTGTTCATATTGTAACAGTAAGTAAATCAATCTCTTACACTGGCTGCCTTTTACAGCTCTATTTTTGTAGTTCCTTTGGATGTACCGAAAGCCTGCTTCTCTCCACCATGGCATATGACCGGTACCTTGCCATATGTCATCCTCTACACTATTCTTCTCTCATGAGAAGCTCTGTGTGCATGATGTTCTCCTTGCTGTGCTGGACAGCAGGGTTCCTGGGTTCTTTATTGCCTTTGCTAATGGTGTCCAAGTTGGTATTCTGTGGGCCCAATAAAATCAACCATTTTTTCTGTGATTCCTTAAAGCTTTTCGCCCTGTCATGCTCAGACATCTATACCAGTAAGCTATCTCTCTTTTTATTTGCTTCTGCTGTAGTATTGGGCTCTTCTGTGCTTATTCTTTCATCCTATGCCTTTATCTTGGGAACTATTTTTACAATGTCTTCTACTGTGGCTAAACAAAAGGCTTTTTCCACTTGTGCATCTCATCTAATGGTTGTGTCACTATTCTATGGCACACTCATTTTTATGTATATTGCCTCACCAGCTATGGAGAACAATGAGGTAAATAAAGGTATAGCCCTTATCTATACTGTTGTTACACCCATGCTAAATCCTATCATCTATAGTCTAAGAAATAGTGATATTCACAGAGTTCTGTATTTGCAAATGGTGAAAGTACAAATGTTCTTATATGGTAAATTTAATGGTCCTATTCATCTACTGATGTTTGCTGATAAATAATTTTACAAATGTATTAAACTAATGTGAACACTCTGCCATGCTATTAATTCTGTCAGTAATAATGTAAAAGAGTTCACAATCCTATGAAGATGTGCATACATTATGTGTAACCCAATAGGTTAAATTGCACTGTAACTGAAAGAGGTGCAAATGATCACAGTGTGATGACTTTATAAGGGTGTTATCAGGAGAAATCCCATAAATATTATCTGACAAATATTAATTGATATACAGTATAGCCCCCTTAGGGCAAAGGCTCCAGTAATGTGTTGAAAGAAGCAGATGATCTGATAAGGATAACTGCGGATAGACTACACTGGTCTAGTTTTCAGTGATTAAAAGTGACTTAAGACTGGAGTGTAGCTGATAGGCTTGAAACATCATACTCAGAGTTATGGTGGAATCCCAAGATTTTGGCCAAAAATTGGCCAGGATTCAATCCCGGGATTGGGGCTTACAATCCTGGGGATTTGGGCATTAGGAAGCCCCTTTGTTTTTTCAATGCTGAGCAGCGTTGAGCATCCTCAAGAGGCTCAGCCACTGCCTGGATCCCCATTCTCACCTCCCACTTTCCTTGGCTGTATACACTGTGCAGTGTGATGTGAAGTTAGAGGTCACGCTGCACTGCCAGCCTCCTGCTACTCGGATCTCGGTGCCTGCACTGGCCTGCAACTCCGCTCCTTGTAGCAGGTGGACCCACCCTCTCTCCCATTCAGATGACTGTAAATTATGTGGACTGGGAGGGGGCGGTGGGGGGTTGCATGGTGGCAAACATTGAAGAATCCCGGGATTGATCATTTTTCGATTCCCAGGATTGAAAAAATGGCCCGTTCTTGGCCACCCTACTCAGAGTAAAACAGATTGGGTTTACAATTTAAACAAGCCATTTGTACTTATTTCTACAGAAGTCAATTTACATTATCATCTGTTACCAGCCTACCAGAAAACCTGGAATTATGTTACATTTACTGAAACTATAAATCCATTATCTGCTGTCCTTGATCCCTCACTATGATCTTTCCCTACTCCCATTGTATGTTCACGAAAGCATTAGTACTCTGGGAGTTTAAAGCTTAACTTTTTTCAGTGATGTATTGTGGCCTGATAAGTATGAAACTTTAACTCATTAGGACCCTGGACAATATGGTTCCTATTCAGTCTACTCTGTTTTCTCCCAGAGAATTGTAATTCAACTTAAAAATGTAAAACTAAATTAACACTACACAAAACTAATATAACGTCACTAAAATAAAAAACTGCAAATGAATTCGTAAAAAAAGACTGATAAACTATAAAACAGTAGAATGAATAACATTTATGATCCTATAGCAAAGATTTCTATTCACATCAGAGAGAATGAATATTGTCTCATGGGCTGCAGAGGACATTCTAACCCAAATTCCATCTGAACACACTGAGCCGCCAACAAACTGGAAACTTTATTGTGATTTTGATTGTAGTGAATGTGATTGTAATATTTCTCTCTGCAATAAAATTGTATTTATTATATTTTCTTGTGTAATTTCTTAATTAACAGCTTTGGTCACATTCACAATTTAGGAACAGTGCAAGCAGGAATACTATTAACTCTGCCCTTTGTTGTATAGTTATATAGAGATTTTGATAGCAAAATACATAAAAGGGAAGCTTTGTGATGAAAACAAAAAAATAAATAAAAGACTTTAAAAAGGAGATTTCTGGATTTATGGTAAGACTTACCATTGTTAAATCTCTTTCTGCGAGGTACACTGGATTCCACAGGGAATAACATTGGGGTGTAGAGTTGGATCTTGATCTGAGGCACCAACAGGCTAAAGCTTTGACTGTTCCCAGGATGCACTGCACCACCTCCTCTATATCCCCGCCTCCAGGCACTGGAGCTCAGTTTTGTTAACCAGTCCAATGCAGTAGCAGGTAAAAGAGACAACAGTAGTTAGTAGTACTCGGCAGACAACCTCCTCTATATCCCCGCCTCCAGGCACTGGAGCTCAGTTTTGTTAACCAGTCCAATGCAGTAGCAGGTAAAAGAGACAACAGTAGTTAGTAGTTCTCGGCAGACAACCACATTCTCACACAGGAGAAGGTACCAGCGACTAATGCCATACAAACCCAAAGAAGCTAAGTGCGTCAGGGTGGGTGCCCTGTGGAATCCAGTGTACCTCACAGAAAGAGATTTAACAATGGTAAGTCTTACCATAAATCTCCTTTTCTGCAGTGGGGTACACTGGTATTCCACAGGGAATAACATCGGGGATGTCCTAGAGCAGTTCCTCATGGGAGGGGATGCACTGTAGCGGGCACAAGAACCCGGTGTCCAAAAGAAGCATCCTGGGAGGCGGAAGTATCAAAGGCATAGAACCTGATGAACGTGTTCACTGAGGACAATTGTTCTAGGGATGCGCCACAGCGTGACGTCCAAGAAGGTCCAACAGACCGAGTAGAATGGGCCTTGATAGTAGCAGGAGCTGGAAGTCCAGCCTGTACATAAGCTTGTGCGATCACCATTCTAATCCATCTGGCCAAGGTCTGCTTATTCGCAGGCCAGCCACGTTTGTGAAAACCAAAAAGGACAAAAAGAGAATCAGATCTCCTAAGAGAGGCGGTTCTCTTCACATATATACGAAGAGCCTGTACCACATCCAAAGACCGTTCTTTGGAGGACAAACCAGGAGAGATAAAGGCCAGAACCACAATCTCTTGGTTAAGGTGGAAAGACGACACCACCTTAGGCAGATAACCAGGGCAAGTTCTAAGAACCGCACGGTCATGGTGAAAAATCAGAAAGGGTGACCAACAGGATAAGGCCCCCAAGTCTGAAAACCTTCTAGCAGAGGCAATAGCCAGCAAAAATAAGACCTTAAGTGTAAGCCATTTAAGGTCCACTGACTCAAGAGGTTCAAACGGAGACTCTTGTAGGGCATCCAGAACAACCGACAAATCTCAAGGAGCCACAGGAGGGATATAGGGAGGTTAAATCCGTAAAACACCCTGAGTGAAAATATGAATGTCAGGCATAGTCGCAATTTTTCTCTGAAACCATACCGACAAGGCTGAACTATGAACCTTGAGGGAGGCCAGACAAAGGCCTAAGTCCAGGCCCTGTTGCAGAAAAGCCAAAAGTTTGGCAGTCCTGAACTTGTATGCATCATAATTCTTAGCCACACACCAGGTGAAGTAAGAACTCCAGACCTTATAATAAATCCGAGCTGAAGCCAGTTTACGGGCTTTCAATATAGTTTGAATGACCACCTCAGAAAATCCCTTGGCCCTCAGAACTGAAGCTTCAAGAGCCATGCCGTCATATCCAGTCAGGCCAGATCCTGGTAGACTCAAGGGCCCTGAACGAGGAGGTCTGGGCATTGCGGAAGTAGAAGAGGACGCTCTATCGAGAGACCCTGCAGGTCTGAGAACCAATGTCGTCTGGGCCACGCTGGAGCGATTAGAAGTAGTATTCCTCTTTCTTGCTTGAACTTCCTTATTACCCTGGGCAGGAGTGACACTGGAGGGAAGACATATGGCAGCCGAAAGTTCCATGGAATGGCCAGGGCATCTACGAACGCTGCTTGAGGATCCCTTGTCCTTGCTTTGAAGACTGGAACCTTGTGATTGTGTCGAGACGCCATCAGGTCTACATCTGGTAGGCCCCACTTGTCCACTAGGAGTTGAAAGACTTCTGTATGAAGGCTCCACTCTCTGGCATGTACGTCCTGATGACTGAGGAAGTCTGCTTCCCAGTTGAGGATCCCCGGAATGAACACTGCTGATATGGCTGGCAGATGGCGTTCCGCCCATAGAAGATTCTTTGACACTTCCATCATTGCCATGCGGCTTCGAGTGCCGCCTTGATGATTTATGTACGCCACCATGGTGGCATTGTCTGACTGTACTTGAAAAGGCCTGTTCTGTACCAGAGGCAGGGCCAGTTTCAGAGCCTTGAACACTGCCTGCAACTCCAGAATGTTTATCAGAAGGAGAGATTCCTCCCTGGTCCACCGACCCTGAAGAGAGTGTTGCTCCAACACTGCGCCCCAACCCTGCAGACTGGCATCTGTTGTTAAGAGGACCCAGTTGGATATCTAGAAGGGACAACCCCTGCTAAATTGTTGGTCCTGGAGCCCCCAGCTCAGAGACAGACGAACTTCCGGACTCAAGGAAATCATGTGAACCTGATCTGGTGAGGCAGGCTGTCCCACTTGGAAAGGATTAACTGCTGCAGAGGACAAGAATGAAATTTAGCGTACTCTGCCATGCTGAAAGCCAACACCATGAGGCCTACTACTTGCATCGCCGAGTGTATGGACACACGAGGGTGAGAGAGGAAGCATTGTATCCTGTCCTGAAGTTTCAGGACCTTCTCCGGAGACAAGAACAACCATTGGTTTTGTGTGTCCAGTAACGCCCCCAGGTGTACCATGCACTGAGTAGGAACCAGCAAGGATTTCTTCCAGTTGATGAGCCACCCCTGGGCTTGCAGGAATTGGACCATCAGTTCCAGATGACGGAGGAAAACCTCTAGGGAGTTTGCCAGGATCAACAAGTCGTCCAGATGTGGCAGGATCCTGATACCCTGACGGCGGAGAAGGGCCGTCATGACCGCCATGACTTTGGTGGAGATTCGTGAAGCTGTGGTCAGTCCAAAAGGCAAGGCCTGGAATTGATAATATAGGTTGCCAATAGCAAACCGCACATATTGCTGATACGACATGGCAATAAGTATATGTAGGTAAGCATCCTGTATGTCCAGGGTTTCCATACGGAATTTGGATATCTTTTCAAATTTGTTCAAAAACTTGAGGTTGCGAATGGGCTGAGAGGATCCATTCAGTTTCGGAACTAGGAAAAGCGTTGAATAGTACCCCCTGCCTCTCTGAGCCAGGGGCACCGGCACTATCACTCCTGTGTCCAGGAGGGATTGTACCACCAAATGTAGAGTTTTTGCTTTCAACGGATCCAAAAGGATATTTGTCGAGCAAAACTGGCGAGGGGGACGTTTCTTGAAAGAGATGGCGTATCCGTGAGTGACGACTTCCCTCACCCAGGCATCTGAAGTGGTCTGTAACCATACCTGGGCGAACCGTAGAAGTCGGCCTCCCACCCTAGGGTTTCCTAGGGGGAGGCCTGCCCCGTCATGCAACAGGCATGTCTGGTTTGGAAGCAGGCTGACGGGCAGCCCAGGAATGTTTACGTTTGGCCTTAGAGGTTTTGGAAGTGCGAGTATGTTTCGGGTACGCCTGAACCTTTACTTTTAGCCTTCGGAGCCGAAGGATTAGTACTCGGCAGACATGCAGTTTTAGCAGATACTAAAGTCAGAAACAATCTTGGTCAGATCTTCCCCAAAAAGGATGTTTCCCTTGAAAGGGAACACCTGTAAGGTCTTTTTAGAGTCCAGATCCACAGACCAGGACCGCAAACCACAGATTCTGGCGAGCTAGAATGGACGTAGTAGACGCTTTGGCTGCCAGCACACCGACATCAGAGTCCGCCTCCTGAAAGTAATGAGAGGCTGTGGTAATATATGAAAGACACTGTCTGGCATTATCAGAAAAATTAGAAGGTAGCTTCGCTTCAACTTCTTGAACCCAGGCTTCAATAGCTTTTGCAGCCCAAGAAGCCACTATAGTAGGCCTATGCACAGCACCCACAAGAGTGTAAATAGACTTCAAGCAACCCTCCACACGCTTATCCATCGGTTCCTTTAGAGAGGTGACAGTAGTGACAGGCAGAGTAGAAGACACCACCAGACGTGCAACATGTGAGTCCACCAGCGGTGGTGTTTCCCAATTTTTACTTAACTCTGCAGCGAGGGGATAACGAGCTAGCATTTTTTTAGACAGGGAGAATTTCTTAAACCTCACACATCCGATGCATCCACTCGCCACTCAAGCACACTTATCCTATAAAATAAAGACACCACAACTGTAATTGGCGTGAAAGGGGTCAGCTTTTATTTTCTGACTGAGAGGAAGGCCTATTAAATGCTAAGACTAAAATGTAGACTTCCCTCTCTAACTAAGGTGGCGGGGAGAAGAACGGTTAAACATAATAAACATAACATGGGTGAAAAAACATTATAATACAGAAAAAAGCAAGCGATAAAAAACATATGTGTGAGGGAGCCTTCTGCCCCCGATGTTCCGGGATCGGCCTCCTGCCTCCATCCCGGACATTGAAAATAAAAAAATCCAAGGACAGGGGTCGACCTTCTGCCACTACCCCTGCCCACCAACAGTTGTTGGTGGGCAGAGGTAAAAAATTGGGCCACCGGCCCCGCCATCCACATATGTTATACCAATTAATGGACTCCACTTGGTAAAGTGATGCCCGTAAACTAATTCAAACGACTAAGACATTTTTCTAAAAGTACACCCAAACCTATAACCTAGAACTCATAGTTAAAATTAAGTAACCGTTCAGAAACCGGCCAACTGCCAGGTTACCAACCTGCCACCGCCACCGAACTAAAAACTAACTAGAGGGGGCTGAAAGCCGACAAAACTAACTAAACACAAACAAACGCAACGAAAAACCAAAACGACTATCCAACAGAGGAAAAACTACCTAAGGGGACCGAAGAACGTGAATAATGTCATCCAAGAAGATCACCATGCCAGCTGGCGACAAATGCACCCCTTCAGACAGGTAGAGAGTCGGATCCCGGAAGGAGATACCACCGTGCGGCACGACCAGGCCGCCATGCTGGAGGACAGCACGACCGACAACCGAATTGACCCGCCTCCGAACTAGGTCAATCGCCCCGGGGTTAAAGGCTCCACGCCAAGACCGCCGGGGGACGATGTCTGACCAGAGGATCAGGCAAAACGGCCAGTCAGCCATAAGTTCCAACAGCTGACGTCTGATCTCGAGACGAATGTCAAGCCCTGTGCGGTGCACCAAATCATTGCCACCAAGATGCAAGACCAAAAACAGCGGGTATCCAAACCGGCCAACTGCCGCCCTAAGACAGTCCCGCAGGCCGTCCCAGCGGAGGCCTCTACGCCCCAACCAGCGCACGGCCCGCAGCTCTGGAAACCGAGTCGTGTTGTAGGCCAGAGCCGACATGGACAGCCAATAGATGTACGAATGGCCGACAAACCATATAAAGTGCGGATCTAACCGCTGTCCTGCAAAAGAAGGGTGTGATGAAGGTTAATAAAATGAGAGAAAGATGGCATATGTAAATGGACAACCTAACTGCGACCCTAACGGGGAGTGGAGGGGGGGGGGGGAGGGGGGCCACCCAATTTGACTTGAGGCAAAAACAAAACTTTGTTAGCCGGCAAAAGCCGCAAATAAAACCAACGATAAAACAAAAATTCCTCAAGGCCCCCACAATCGCAAAATGCAATTGCGACGAGCGGCTAGTCCTCAAATAGGCGCACTGGGAGGAAAAGGCCTGATATAGCGTCTGACTGCACCAGACCTCCACCTACCCAGTGCCCGGACTTCGACTTCGGACCAACCCGCCGCAGCGGCTGCTGAAGCAGCGCCGATGCGGAAAGAGTGAGTCCCATAGTCGGCCGGAGAGAGACCCAGGTACGAAAGACAACGTCCCAAAACCGACCGGAATTGATATCTGGTCAACGGGGAACCGTCACGATGGACAAGCCACCCGGGGGCGTTGGAGGCCGAAGGGACGAATAAGCCTGGGCCGCGGCAACTGGACAAATGCCCCGCGCACGAGCCCGACCCATTCGAACCTACTGCCCCCTGCCGACTACGTCAGTCTTGGAGCGCTGAATCCTGCACCACAAGCCGTCGGGGCGTACGACGACGTGGGCTGCCAGCATGGGCGAGGCAGAAGTCCGAGAGACGCCCACCAGCTAGCCCACCCTGAATGCACCGTCGAAGGCCATAGTAAACGCCCGAGCCCAACCTTTCAATACCCGCCGGAGGAAAAAGGACTTCGTAAAATCCGCTTCTTCCCCCCGCAGCTGCAGAAAGTATGATATACCCGCCAAAATCCTGCTAACAGATGCCCGCGAAATCCCGTCGGAGTACAACATCCAGATATATTCTAAGAGTAAATCGTGAGAGGTCTTACCACGCTGGCCTCGCTCCAGGAGGAAGCAACTCCACCGCTCCCAGGCGGCCCGATAGGCCGTAAAAGTAGCAGGGGCCATTGACCTGTGTGCTATCTCCTCCAATCCGGGTGGATGACCTGCCACATATAAGCAGGACATGATTCCCCATGGATTAGCGCTGCAGGAGCCAAGCGCCGAAACCGCTGCCAATCGCCCCGAGACAGGGCATTCGCAATTTCGTTACGCACGCCAGGGACATGTTTGGCTCGCAACATAATGTTGTTCACCAAACATAGCAAAACTATCTGCGCAAGGACCCGCAGGACCGGCAAGGACGTGGATTTTTGGCGGTTTATGGCAAAAACCACGCCCAAATTGTCGCACCAGAAGATAACCTGCAGGGCATCTCACCACAATTCCAGAGCGACCAGAATGGGAAATATTTCCAGCAACAGCATGTTCGTCGTGAGGCCCTTCCTAAGCCATGCCCGGGGCCAGGGACACACGCACCAACGGCCTGCGAAATAAGCTCCGAACCCGTAAGCGCCAGAGGCGTCCGTGAAAAGCTCCAGGGCTGGGCTAGACACAGCCGCCTCCTGCCAAATGCAGATGCCGTTGAAACGAACAAGAAATTTGTCCCAAATCCGCAAATCCCTTCGGATTTCGAGAGACAACCTAAGAAAATGATGCGGGCGTCTAACCCCCACGGTAACCCGTTCCAATTTTCTACAGAAGACCCTGCCCATGGGAATCACCTTGCAAGCAAAGTTAAACAGGCCCAATAAGGATTGAGCCTGTTTGAGAGTGAGCTTGCCCGCAGCCAGCGCATATAGGATACCGTAGTGTAAACGCAACTCCTTGTCCGCAGGGAGCCTACACAGACCACCGACCGTATCAATCTGAATCCCGAGGTAAACCAAGGAGGCGGAGGGACCCTCCGTCTTCTCAGGTGCCACCGGAACCCCGAAGTGTGCGAAAAGGGCAAGAGCCCCCTGCAGCAAGAGGACGCAGCGATCCGAGTCTGATGGGCCGACAAAAAGGAAATCGTCCAGGTAGTGCGAAATTCCCCGTTCGCCCGTCTCCAACTCGAGACACCAGTGGAGGAAAGAACTGAATCTCTCGAAGTAGGCGCAAGAGATGGAACAGCCCATAGGGAGGCACCGATCGATGTAAAAGCCATCGTCCAGCTTAAAACCCATAAACCGAAAGGCGGACGGGTGCAGCGGAAGGAGGCGGAACGCTGACTGGATGTCCAATTTACACATCACTGCCCCCGGACCAAAAGACCGGATGGTGTCAATGGCTGAATCAAAGGATAGGTAAACAACCCTACACTGATCCGGAGGGATGGCATCGTTAACCGATGACCCCGGAGGACAGGACAGATGTTGGATAAGGCGAAATTTTCCCGCGGTCTTTTTGGGAACTATGCCCACGGGGGACAAGACTAGGTCTGGCAAGGGGGGTACCCTGAAGGGGCCAACCATTCTACCGAGCGCCACCTCAGCCTCCACCTTCTGGTGGAGCACGTCTGGAAATTCCCTAGCCGAGCGCAGGTTCGTACCCGCCCCGGGACCCACCCGTCCATGTATCGGCAAGGGGAAGCCCGACGCGAATCCCGAATGCAAGAAATGGGCGTCCGCCGGCCGCGGGTACCGTCGCAGCCAGGGAATGAGGGCCCGAAGGCTAATTGGGGTGGGGGCTGTGGCCAACGCCAGAGGCCGCGGGAGCGCGACTCTGCCGGGACTGCGGTCCGGAAGCCCCTCCGGCCCCAGGACTGGGACAGTCCTTAATCCCGTGCCCCCCCCCCACCCACATCGGATACAGGAGTGACGAAAACGACAGCGGCCGCCTAAGTCACATTGGGCATTATTAAAAGTGAAGCATTTTCCATGCCCCGCGCGCCCTGAACCACCGCGAAAGCCGGCAGAACGAGAGGCAGGATGTTTAGCCCATCTCCTCGTCATGCCGCTTTCCTCAGCGCCGGCCGAACCCTGGGTCAGATCCGAGCACAATTCCACATCTTTCTTACCAAAGTTATAGATCTGCCGCCCGTGTTGTTTTCGCCGAAAATCCTCATCATAACGACGCCAGGCCGACCCTTTATACTCATGGTACAGAACATGTATGAGGAATTGATATCGCACTATGTTCATATGTTCGTATGGGCGGGTCTCTAGGTAACATGCAGCAAATATCAACATGCATCGTACCCAATTCGGGTGGGAGCGCAAAGCGTCCTCGCTGCCCTGCCCCTTTTTCTTAGCGGAAAGTAAGGCTTTCCGATCGTCACTAGTAAGAGCGAAAATATTCACATATTGGCCTTTACGGATCCGGTCCCGGACCCGGGGCCTAAGACCACGTTGCACTGCCGTTTTAGCGCAGTGCACGGAGTCCGATTCCACCGAGACTTGGGAGGCGTACGAGGTAGAATACCGACGCTTGCGCCGTCTGTGACGCTTAACCCTGTGCAAGCCGCCGTCAGAGGAGGAGAGGCCCTCCGAGGACGTGGAGGCAAGGGAAGAGTCTGTGTACCGACGCCTGCGGCTGCGTCTGCTGCGCTTGCTGGAAACCCTACGCGCACTGCTGCCTACGCTAGAGGAGCTGGAGTGAGTACCCGATCCCAAGCCGCTACGGGGTGTAACCGCGCTCCCCCGGGACCAGTCGGGGTCCGATGAAGACTCACCTGCACGAGAGGGAACACCGTCCGTCCCAACGGCCACCGGACGACTCGCGGATGCACCGACAGACTCCATTTCTGACCCGACGTCCGCAGCTGGGGAGACAAAAGAGACATGGTTCCCCTGCTCCCCCACCGGGCTCGCAGCAGCCGGGAACGGGGCAGGCGGGGGAACCGTTGCGCCAGAGGACAGAAGCGGGGTAAGAGATTGCGCAATGCTATCCGCCAAAGAAGTAGCGGGCCGCCCAAGTCCCCCGGGTACGGAGGATAACAAGGGCGCCACCGCTGACACAACAGCTGCACAAATGGCGGACAGAATGGTGGCGTCCACCAAGGGTGCAGCCGACGTGGCGGGCGTAGGAAACTCAGAGCCGCCACGCGAGTCATGCTCTCCCCGGGAGGATCGTAAACCCCCCGTTGGGAGCAAGGACCCGGATGATCCCTCACTGTCGGGCGTCACGGTATCGCCGTCCCACTGCGATAAATCCCGCGCAACCGCCTACGCCGCGACCTCCTCCGATCCCGAGCATTGGCCACAGGATGAGAAACCGAAGAGTCGTCGCTACTGGAAGGAGGAGGCGCAACGTCGGAATGTAACCCGTCCGCAGCAACATCGGCGGGAGACGACCGGACACGGGGAGGGGTGGAATGGTCACCCTCCGACGGCGCGCGCCGCCCCCTGACGGGGTGAGTGACCCCGGTCGGAGCCACATGGCCATGGGCGGCGGCAGCAGCGCCATGCGCCAGGCGAGATACCCTGGAAGGGGAGGGGCGCTCCGGGTTCACCCACGGCAGGAGAGGCCAGGTGGGCCGCCCCACCGCGGCCGGATGCAGAACGCCCCCGCCGTACGGGCCACGCCCTATCTGTGACAGGCAAAGGGGGACACGCAGTAGAGGGGCGGGGGCGACGCCCCGCCCTGTCGGGGGAGGGCGCAGGCCGGACCTGAGTGGGTAATGGGGAGGGCCTAACAGAGGGGCCAGGCCTCATCTGGGCCCCCAAAGTGGCAGGGTCAACTGCGGCAAGCGCGCGCTGCGTAGACTGCACAGGTCTGGCAGCCGCGCGACCCCCCTCCTGCCCACTAACCCCAGCAGGGGTGAAGGAAGGATCAGGCCGTTGATCTGCGGGCCGGGAGCTCCGTCCCTGCCCCATGTGATCAGAGCGGCCGTGGGTAGCGAGCGGCGGGCTCATAGACGGCAGGACACCATCCCTGGCCGTGCGCCGCGTGCGTCCTCGGCCACCCAGCGCTGGACAGAGACCGCAATCGCGGGGGAGCCCGGGCAGCCGAGCCCGGCCGCGCGCGGCCCGGGTCTCATGCACAGCAGCCGCAGCATTCCTTCCCCGTGCCGGCTGGACATCAGATGCGTCCAGGAGCCGGGCGGGGAGGCCAGCAGCGCGGCTTGGGCGGATTCTGGTGGCCATAGAGTTTAGGAACAGAGAAGCAAGGATAGGAAATGGTGAATATAAGAAAGGAGTAGAGGGGATAGAAAGAGTAAAGAACAGGAGAGGGAGAGTAAAAAGTTAATTGGGATGTGAGCAGGATGAATAAGGAGAAATATATGAATGGGAGCAATACTTGCAGTCCTCACGAAAAGAGCTGGAAGAGAGGCAGGAAGTATCCTGTCAGCTGCATATATGCATGACAGGCCAGCCCCCTCTCCATGATCCAGCCAATTGGCCTCAGTTCCTCTCTCTACGTTCATCCCAGCAAAAAACATTAACCCCTCACATGCCAAGGTGATGCCTCGAGCGGCGCTGCGGAGGCCCAGACGGTGCGTTTATGCCGCTATGGTCACATTATGTTCCCTACGCGGTCTTTCCTGGAGACTCCCAGGATTCCTGACGTATATCAACTAAATGGTCAGAATGTGGCAAAACTAATTTAGTAACCTTCTGACATTTGAACTTATCAGGTTTCTTAGACGTATCTGGAGGTTTAGTTTCATCATCGATCTGAAGAATCAGTTTGATAGCCTCCAAGAGGTCAGGAACATCCACCCGTGTTGTAAATTCCCCATCAGAAGCATCTGCATCAGTGTCTGATGGGTCAGTAAATATTCCATCTTCATCGGATGAAGTATCCAAAACATGCGTGGATTGTGAGGAAGAAATGGCCCGCTTAGATGACCCTTTGGTCCTAGGAGGGCGAGGATCAAGCCTTTGTTTAACCAAGGACTGATTTAACTGCTGTAACTGAGTAAACAGAGAATCTACCCATGGTGGATTAACAATAGGGACAATATGTGATTGTACAGGACTAGGAGGTCCCACAGGGGGTGCAAGTCTCGTTACTAGCGTCAGTAAATTATAAAAAGCAGCCCAAGGTGGGTCTTGGTGTGCCACCGGTGCTGCAGGCTGACCGAGGGGTACAGAACCCCCAATACCTGGACCCTCAGCTGGAATATTTTCCTCAGATAAATAGGCGGCGTCAGCACTGCACGATGCAGGATCAGCCACAGATCTCCCGCCCTGTGACGCAGACATTATTGGATAATGTAGCCCTAGGGTGTAACAGTACAATATAGCCAGACACAGTACCTGACAAAAAAAACCTGTGGAGTGTGATTGCAAAGTCGATCACAAACAGAGGATTTAAGTGGTATAAGGTGACTGAAATACACAGAGAAAAATACCAAACGATATAATCTGTGAAACACTATATATATAGGACCCTGATGCAATTAGCCCCCGTGAAGGTACAGAATATAGGGATAGCAATATGAGTGAGATACACGGAATAGGAACCACACAGCAGCTATTGGCACACACAGTCACATGTACAATGCAGAAATAATTACACACAACAATAAAACTGCACTGGACTAGCAATACTAAGTAAAGCTAAACATGTATACAGATATAACAATGGCCCTCATTCCGAGTTGTTCGCTCGCTAGCAGATTTTAACAGCATTGCACACGTTAGGCCACCGCCCTCTGGGAGTGTATCTTAACATAGCAGAATTGCGAACGAAAGATTAGCAGAATTGCGAATAGAAAATTCTTAGCAGTTTCTGAGTAGCTCGAGACTTACTCCTACACTGCGATCAGCTCAGCCCATTTCGTTCCTGGTTTGACGTCACAAACACGCCCTGCGTTTGGCCAGCCACTCCCCCATTTATCCAGACACTCCCGCGTTTTATCCTGGCATGCCTGCGTTTTTCCGCACACTCCCAGAAAACGGTAATTTTCCGCCCAGAAACACCCACTTCCTGTCAATCACACTCCGATCACTTCAACAATGGAAATTCTTCGTTCGGACGTGAGTAAATCTACTAAGTTTTGTGCTAAAATACTTAGCGCATGCGCACTGTGTACCATGCGCATGCGCATTTTCGCCTTAATCGCTCCGTTGCGAAAATCGGCAACGAGCGAACAACTCGGAATGACCCCCATTGCACAGTAAATACTGGATGTATATCACAGGATACGTGTACTAAATATCCCTGTAGTTATGCACTTGTTCTTAACCAGCACTGTCTAAATGACATGTAGAATACTTAAGTGTCCTGTAAATGCACAGCGCTGATGAGGCAGGCGGCTTTACAAAGGAGACAGTGCCCAGCAGTCCCGGAATCAGCGCAGCTCTGTGCAATGGCGCCCAAACGCTGACAGGGAGTGAGGGAGAGAGAGCGATGCAGCTCCAGGGTGGGAACATCTGCTGTAGATGGCGCCTGGGGCTGGGGGAGGGGCTACAGGTCAGAGCCTTATCCCCTCTGCTGGACTTCACCACCGGGTACTATGGAGCCTTACTAAACGGATTTTAGTAAATCTGACCTGTGCTCCTTGTCTTGGTGGATATAGTGGGGTCCCTGCACGGCCACAGTGTCCATGCCAGCGGCACGGTCCGTCACTGGAGACCGCGACCGGATCGCAATTTCAGCGGGTCCCGTCTGGGGGACCCTCTTACCTCCTCCCTATCGTGCAGCCACGCGATCCAGGAGAGCAGCGGCAGTATGTGTGCCTGATGAGACCGCTGCGCCTCCACTGTAAGTACGTGGGCAACCAGGGCGCAGGAGTATACAGTGCCACTGGAGGAGGTGAGGGAGCCGCAGCACGATATGTCAGTATGACATATAGCACCAAGTGCCTATGCTGCGGCCCTTCAAGTCTTCTTTCTTGTTAGAAAAGTTCTTCTCAGGGCTGCCTAGCGCAGCCCTCCCTGTTAGCTGCCTGAACTGCAGGCACCAACTTATATATATAGAGGCGGTGCAGTGCATCCTGGGAACAGTCAAAGCTATAGCCTGTTGGTGCCTCGGATCAAGATCCAGCTCTACACCCCGACCACCCGTACACATGCTGCGGCGGCCGGCGATGATTGACAGCTGAACTGGGCGGGCGTGTGTACTCGCCCGCCCAGTTCATGACGTCAGTCCCCAACGGATCGGGCAGTGTGTATGCTCAACACACTGCCCGATCCGTCGGTAGACATATCTGCAGATCAATTGATCTGCAGATATATCTACTAGTGTGTACCCACCTTAAGTAGCTCTAGACTTACTCAGCCATTGCGATCATTTCAGCGTGTCTGGTCCGGATTTGACGTCAGACACCCGCCCAGCAAACGCCTGGACGCGCCTGCATTTTCCCAAACACTCCCAGAAAAGGGTCAGTTGACACCCATAAATGGCCTCTTTCTGTCAATCACCTTGCATTCGGCTGTGCGAATGGAATCTTCGCTAAACCCATCGCCCAGCACCGAACCTCTTTGTACCCGTACAACGCGCCTGCGCATTGCGGTGCATACGCATGCACAGTTTTGCCATTTTCTCATACGTCCTAGATGATGCTGGGGACGCTTCAAGAACCATGGGGTATAGACGGGATCCGCAGGAAACATGGGCAGTTTAAGACTTTTAAGGGGTATGAACTGGCTCCTCCCTCTATGCCCCTCCTCCAGACTCCAGTTTAGAATCTGTGCCCAGTGAGACTGGATGCACACTGAGGAGCTCTCTTGAGTTTCTCTGAAAAAGACTTTGTTAGGTTTCTTATTTTTAGGGAAACCTGCTGGCAACAGGCTCCCTGCAGCGTGGGACTGAGAGGAGAGAAGCAGACCTACTTCTGTGAGTTTTAAGGCTCTGCTTCTTAGGCTACAGACACCATTAGCTCCTGAGGGTCTGAACGCTAGGTACGCCTAGATGCTCGTTCCCGGAGTCCGTCGTCACCCCCCTTACAGAGCCAGAAGTCAGAAGAAGGGTGAGTAGAAGAAGATCAAAAGACTTCAATGACGGCTTTGAGGTAACGCACAGCGGCCGCGCTGCGCGCCATGCTCCCACGCGCACAGCGGCACTACAGGGTGCAGGGCGCGGGGGGGGCGCCCTGGGCAGCATCATATCCTCATTTTGAGACTGGCTTTGAGGTATTTAAGTGCCTAGGCACTAAATCCGGACCCCCGCCAGTATAAATAATTTAAAAAAATAGCGTGGCTGAAGCGCGCCATTAAGGGGGCGTGGCTTAGCTCTCACAGCTCTCATCAGCGCCATTTTCTCTTCACAGAGCTGCAGAGACGCTGGTCCTTCCTCAACACTACTGTATCAAGTAACAGGGTGCAAAACAAGGGGGGGGGGGGGGCACAGTTAATTTGGTGCTGGATTGATGATATAAAAGCGCTAACAGGTCTGAGGCAATATATAAAAAGTTTCAGAACCGGAATAGGCGCTGGGTTGTGAGCTGGCACACTCCCTCTTTGTTTCTCTGACAGGCTTTACTGTGGGTCTGTCCCCTATATGCCCAGTGTGTTTGTGGTGTTGGTACACGTGTGTCGGCATGTCTGAGGCTGAGTGCTCTTCCCAGGAGGAGACTGGATTAGGGAAAGAAATGACTATGGGATTGACCCTGTCGGCACCGCCGATGCCTGATTGGGTAAATGTTTTGAGAGCTTTGAATGCGAATGTGGCTCTCATTAATAAAAGATTAGATAAATCTGAGTCTCAGAACCAGGCATGGAAGAAATCCGTGGAGGATGTGTTTTCACAAGTTCAGACCCCCTCGGGGTCACAAAAGCGTTATTTTACCCATGTAGCAGATACAGGTACCGACACGGACTCTGACACCAGTGTCGACTATAGTGATGCCAGATTAAATCCCAAACTGGCTAAAAGCATTCAGTACATGATTGTGGTGATGAAAGACGTGTTACATATCACGGAGGACCCTGCTGTTCCTGATACACGGGTCTGTATGTTTAAAGGAAAGAAACCTGAGGTAACGTTCCCTCCCTCTCATGAACTGAACGCTCTTTTTTAAAAGGTTTGGGAAAATCCTGACAAGAAGTTTCAGATTCCCAAGAGAATTCCGGTGGCATATCCGTTCCCCTCTGGGGATAGGGAAAAGTGGAAGTCAACCCCCACTGTGGACAAAGCTCTTATCACGACTGTCCAAAAAGGTGGCGCTTCCATCTCCTGACACGGCAGCCCTAAAGGAGCCTGCGGATCGTAAACAGGAAAATACATTGAAATCCATTTATGTCACTACGGGTACGCTACTCAGACCTGCAGTTGCTTCGGCGTGGGTAAGTAGCGCTATTGAAAAGTGGGCAGATAACCTGTCATCTCAGTTAGATACCCTGGATAGGGATAGAATTCTTTTGACACTGGGTCATATCAGGGATGCTGCAGCCTACCTTAAGGAAGCTGCGAGGGACATTGGCCTTTTGGGTTCAAGGGCCAATGCTATGGCAGTCTCAGCTAGGAGAGCATTGTGAATTCATCAATGGAATGCTGATGCTGACTCTAAGAAGGCTATGGAGTCTCTGCTGTATAAAGGTGGTGTCTTGTTTGGTGACGGCCTCGCTGACCTGGTATCTACGGCTACCGCGGGTAAGTCATCCTTTTTACCTTATGTTCCTGCACAACAAAAGAAAACACACCACTATCAGATGCAGTCCTTTCGGCCCAATAAATACAAAAGAGGACGAGGGTTTTCCTTCTTTGCTTCTAGAGGAAGAGGAAAGGGAAAAAGGCCACCGGCTGTGGCAGGTTCCCAAGAGCATAAGTCCTCTCCGGCTTCTACCAAATCCACTGCATGATGCTGGGACTCCTCTGCGGGAGTCCGCACCAGTGGGGGAATGTCTCCGACTCTTCAGTCATTTCTGGGTTCATTCAGCCCTAGACCAATGGGTGTTAGAAACAGTGTCCCAAGGGTACAAGCTGGAATTTGAAGACGTGCCCACTCAACGATTTTTCAAATCAGCCTTACCAGTTTCTCCTCAGGACAGGGAGGTGGTATGCGGTGCTATACAAAAGCTATGTCAAAATCAAGTCATTGTCATGGTACCCCCGTCACAACAGGGAGAAGGCTTTTACTTGAGCCTGTTCGTGGTCCCGAAGCCGGAAGGCTCGGTCAGATCAATTCTGAACTTAAAATCCCTCAATTTCTATCTAAGAAAATTCAAATTCAAGATGGAGTCTCTCCGAGCAGTGATCTCCAGTCTGGAGGAAGGGGATTTTATGGTGTCGGTCGACATAAAGGATGCCTACTTACACGTCCCCATATATTCTCCACATCAGGCTTACCTGAGGTTTGCCATTCAGGATTGTCATTACCAATTTTAGACGTTGCCGTTTGGTCTGTCCACGGCTATGAGGGTTTTCACCAAGGTTGTGGCGGAAATTATGGTTCTCTTGCGCAATCAAGGAGTCACAATTATCCCATACTTGGATGATCTCCTGATAAAAGCGAGGTCCAAGGAACAATTACTGCAGAGCATGATGCTCTCCTGACAATTCTGCAACAACATGGTTGGCTCCTAAACTTGCCAAAATCACAGTTGGTTCCGACGACAAGGCTGTCGTTCTTGGGTATGATTCTGGACACGGAATTACAGAGAGTTTTTCTTCCAGTGGAAAAGGCTCTGGAAATTCAGAACCTGGTCAAACAGATTCTGAAGCCAGCAAGAGTGTCGATTCATCAATGCACTCGGTTGCAAGGGAAGATGGTGACGGCCTATGAAGTCATTCAGTTCGGCAGATTCCATGCCAGAATGTTTCAGTGGGACCTGTTGGACAAATGGTCCGGATCCCATCTGCACATGCACCGACAGATAATCCTGTCTTCCAAGACCAGAATCTCACTCATGTGGTGGCTACACAGCTCTCACCTCCTAGAGGGATGCAGTGACCTGCATCCATGGATGCGAGTCTCCGTGGCTGGGGTGCAGTCACACAGGGGGAAAACTTCCAGGGAAAATGGTCAAGCCAGGAAGATTGTCTACACATAAACATTCTGGAATTAAGGGCCATTTACAACGGCCTTCTACAAGCGGAACATCTTCTTCGCGAGCTGCCAGTCTTGATTCAGTCGGACAACATAACAGCAGTGGCGTACGTAAACCGCCAGGGCGGAACGAAGAGCAGAGCAGCAATGGCAGAAGCCACAAAAGTTCTCCACTGGGCAGAAAGGCATGTAAGCGCTCTGTCAGCGGTCTTCATTCCAGGTGTGGACAACTGGGAAGCAGACTTCCTCAGCAGACACGATCTCCATCCAGGAGAGTGGGGTCTTCATCAAGAGGTCTTTGCAGAAGTGACAAGTCGTTGGGGAATTCCTCAAATAGACATGATGGCGTCTCGCCTCAACAAGAAACTTCCGAAATATTGTTCCAGGTCGAGGGACCCTCAAGCAATAGCGGTGGACGCCCTAGTGACACCGTGGGTGTTTCAGTCGGTATATGTGTTCCCTCCGATTCCACTCATTCCAAAAGTGATAAGATCATAAGAAGAACAAGGGTTCATACAATCCTCATAGTTCCAGATTGGCCAAGGAGGGCCTAGTATCCAGATATTCTGGAATTGCTCATAGGAGATCACTGGCCTCTTCCTCTACGAGAGGATCTGTTACAGCAGGGGCCGTGCGTGTACCAGGACTTACCACTGCTTCATTTGATGGCTTGGAGGTTGAACGCAAGACCCTAGCCCGAAAGGGTATTCCCGGTGAAGTAATTCCCACACTGCTTCAGGCTAGAAAAGAGGTAACGGTGAAACATTATCACCGTATTTGGAGAAAATATGTGTCTTGGTGTGAATCCAAGGAGGCTTCTATGGAAGAATTTTAGCTGGGCCGTTTTCTCCATTTTCTGCAAGCAGGGGTGGATGCGGGCCTAAAATTAGGCTCAATTAAAGTACAAATTTCAGCCTTGTCAATTTTCTTTCAAAAAGAATTGGCCACCCTTCCGGAAGTTCAGACTTTCGTGAAAGGCGTGCTGCACGTCCAACCTCCCTTTGTGCCCCCGGTGGCACCATGGGATCTTAACGTGGTGTTGCAGTTCCTGCAATCTCATTGGTTTGAACCTTTACGTAAGGTAGAGTTGAAATTCATCACTTGAAAAGTGATCATGCTTTTGGCCTTGGCCTCTGCAAGGCGGGTGTCTGAATTGGCGGCTTTGTCTCACAAGAGCCCCTATTTGATCTTCCATGAAGATAGAGCGGAGTTGAGAACTCGTCAGCAATTTCTGCCAAAAGTGGTGTCATTGTTTCACATGAACCAACCTATTGTGGTGCCAGTGGCTACTGATGCCTTAGAAGAATCGAAGTCTCTAGATGTGGTCAGAGCTTTGAAAATTTATGTAGCCAGAACGGCTCAGATTAGGAAAATGGAGGCTCTGTTTGTCCTATATGATCCCAACAAGATTGGGGCTCCTGCTTCCAAGCAGACTATTACACACTGGATCTGTAATACGATTCGGCAGGCTCATTCTACGTCTGAATTGCCGTTGCCGAAATCAGTGAAGGCCCATTCTACCAGAATGGTGGGCTCATCCTGTGCGGCTGCTCGGGGGGCTCGGCATTACAGCTTTGCCGAGCAGCTACTTGGTCGGGTAAAAACACTTTTGCAAAGTTTTACAAGTTTGATACCCTGGCTAAGGAGGACCTCTTGTTTGGTCAATGGGTGCTGCAGATTCATCCGCTCTCTCCCGCCCGTTCTAAATCCTTTTCTCTTAGTCCGTAGAGGATGCTGGGCACCTGTCCCAGTGCGGACTCTATCTGCAGTTATTAGTTCTGTTTACACACAAGGTATGTTTCTGTTATAGTCAGTCTGTTGCTGACATGGTTCATGCCGTTGACTTGCGTTGTGTTAAATGCCATGTTGTACAGCATGCTTGAGGTGTGAGCTGGTATGTATCTCACCTTAGTTTAACAATAAATCCTTTTCCTCGAAATGTCCGTCTCCCTGGGCACAGTTCCTAAACTGGAGTCTGGAGGAGGGGCATAGAAGGAGGAGCCAGTTCACACCCCTTAAAAGTCTTAAAGTGCCCATGTCTCCTGCGGATCCCGTCTATACCCCATGGTTCTTGAAGCGTACCCAGCATCCTCTACAGACTAAGAGAAAAGGATTTACCGGTAGGTATTAAAATCCAATTTTTTTACCTGATCGCTGCGCTGACAAAATTGTCAGTGAGCGATCAACTCGGAATGACCCCCTAAATACTCTGTTTTTTCAAGGCCATCTTGTTGCCATTAACACTTCACTACAGCATACAACAGTTGATACTGTACTTATTTTGTAAACTACATTGACCTACAATGTCTCAGCATTTTTGTATTCATGTTTCTCAACCTACTTTACTCCTAGTAATTCTGTAATGTAATTCCCTAGTCAGGGGCATATCTAGAGAGGAAGAGGCCCATATGCAGGCTCCATCTGGGCCTCCTCCACTCTAGCTGGCAGCGCTGTAGCTCTGGGCACTACGGTCCTAGGGGACCCTAGCGACGTCCCAGAACTTAGAGAGCATGCGCAGATCTCCAGGAAAATGGCGCCGAGCCATTTTCCCAGTGATTTCTACAGCACTGCTGCTGCGCCGTGGGTCTCCGGAGGGTGAGTATTAAAAATTATGGGTACAGGGTGTGCAGTGTTGGCCCCCGTGGGCCCCCCGACGGCCTGTGTGCACCGCACATATTGCACCCATTATGTATACGCTAGTGTCCCTAGTACATTATTTACAGTGTAACTTATTGTGCTGTGTTATTTTTCCACAGTACAGAAACATGGACCCTAAACATATGGTGCAGGAGGTGGCAAACCGGGAGCAGGAGGTGGATAAAGTGGAACAGACTGGAAGGAGCAGCCATCCAGGGCCCAGAATACCTCCCCCAGCCAGTAAGAACTCTACTGTACATCATGGAAATAGAAACACAGAAACATAGATTTTGACAGCAGATACTGTAAAACCACCTGGCCTATCGTGTCTGCCCCTTTTTTACCCTTTAGTGAACCTCAGCCCTGTTTGATCCTTGTAAGGATCGTCATATGCCTATAGTACCAAGCATGTTTAAATTGCTCTACTGTCTATCACCATTGGTGGGAGGCTATTCCACTTATCCACTACACTCCAGTTTCAGTGTATGTCCTCAAGTTCTAATACTTCTCTTCCTTTGAAAAAAAATTCCCTCCTGGACTTTGTTAAAACCCTTGATATATTTGAAAGTTTCTATCATGTCCCCCCTTTCCCTTCTCTGCTCCAAACTATACATGTTAAGATCTTTTAGTCTTTCTGGGTTAGTTTTGTGTTGTAGACCATGCAGCATTTTATTTGCCCTTCTTTGTACGTTCTCCAGTGTATGTATTTTTCTTCTGGTGATATGATCTCCAGAACTGGACACAGTATGCCATATGCCAGATGTAGTCATACCAATGACCTGCATATACAATGGCATTATTACTGTACTTCTTTACAGTGTAACTTATGGTACTGTGTTATTTTTCCACAGGCAGACTTTTTTCTGTATGTTATAAAATGAGACATAAAACGGGCCCCCAGTAGACTATTGATAACAGCAGAATTCTAAATTGTTTGAAAAAGTGTAAACATCCTTGTCGGGAATTAAACCAAGGTTTAATGGTGTGCTAAACAAAAGCCAATACTAGAGAGGAGCTGGTTCGGTTCTCAGAGAACTACCCGAGCCCGGATCCGAGTCAGGCTCGGGTTTTCCCGCCTGACTCAGAAACAGAACAAGGCAAAACGTCATCATCCCGCTGATGGATTCTTGCTGGGTTTGGATTCCATATAAGGAGCCGTGCATCCCTGCCATTTTCACTCTGGCATTGGAGAGTGTAGAGAGAGGACGTGTCTCCATCCTCAGTGTCCTCAGTGGTAGTGTTTTGTGCTGCATCTGTCCAGTCACAGTGGTTGTGTCCTCTGCTGCCATATGTCCTGTGCTGCTGTATAAGTTCAGACCAGTGGTGCTGTGTTGTGCTGCATCAGTCCAGTTGTGTGTCTTGTGCTGCATCAGTCCAGTCACAGTGGTGGTGTCCTCTGCTACCGTATGCCCAGTGCTGCTGTATAAGTCCAGTCCAGTTGTGCTGTGTTGTGCTGCATAAGTCCAGTTGTGTGTCTTGTGCTGCATCAGTCCAGTCACAGTGGTGGTGTCCTCTGCTGCCGTATGCCCAGTGCTGCTGTATAAGTCCAGTCCAGTGGTGCTGTGTTGTCCTGCATCAGTCCAGTGGGGGTGTCTTGTACTGCATCTGTCCAGTCACAGTGGTTGTGTCCTCTGCTGCCATATGTCCTGTGCTGCTGTATAAGTTCAGTCCAGTGGTGCTGTGTTGTGCTGCATCAGTCCAGTGGTTGTGTATTGTGCTGCATCAGTCCAGTCACAGTGGTGGTGTCCTCTGCTACCGTATGCCCAGTGCTGCTGTATAAGTCCAGTCCAGTTGTGCTGTGTTGTGCTGCATCAGTACAATGGTAGTGTCTTGTGCTGCATCAGTCCAGTCACAGTGGTGGTGTCCTCTGCTGCCATATGTCCAGTGCTGCTGTATAAGTCCAGTCCAGTGGTGCTGTGTTGTTCTGCATCAGTCCAGTGGGGGTGTCTTGTACTGCATCAGTCCAGTCACAGTGGTGGTGTCCTCTGCTGCCATATGTCCAGTGCTGCTGTATAAGTCCAGTCCAGTTGTGCTGTGTTGTGCTGCATCAGTCCAGTGGTGGTGTCTTGTGCTGCATCAGTCCAGTGACAGTGGTGGTGTCCTCTGCTGCCATATGTCCAGTGCTGCTGTATAAGTCAAGTCCAGTTGTGCTGTGTTGTGCTGCATCAGTCCAGTGGTGGTGTGTTGTGCTGCATCAGTCCAGTGACAGTGGTGCTGTCCTCAGCTGCCATATGTCTAGTGCTGCTGTATAAGTCCAGTCCATTGTAGTGGTGCTGTGTTGTCCTGCCCAAACCACGCCCCCAAAACAGCGGCCGAACGCCACCGGCCCTTCCCCTCCCGCCCAGCGAACGCCTCTGCCTGTCAATGCCGATCTCATCTCTGGCATGCACATGCACACTGCGGTGCATGCACAGTTCAGACCTGAACGCCAGCTGTGCAAAAATGTCGGGGTGATTTGAAGGTGCTCTGTGCCCCAGAGGTGAAAACCCTATAATGTTAGGGACCTGTCCGACAAGGTCACCGTGAAGCAGATGGGCAGGCTCTAATATTGCCAATATATGCCAAGAACCTCAGATATAATGGTTGTTATAATTATCATTTAATGGTGTATAGTGCACCTGCACCCTTGTTCCTATACTGTAGAACCAATAACGCCACCTTGCAATCAGGCATAGGCATACGTAATGCGACTAGTTTTTCAAACTACACGCCATACAGAGAATAAATGTGCACGGCCACATCTGTATGCTGCATACTCTATTTGTGAAGGAGAAAGCTCCAACTGTATGTTTATAATTATTGTTATTCAAATAAATATATATATTATATATATATATATATATGAACAGCTATCTCCATTATAAAAGCAGTCACTCAAAGAAATGGAAGAACAACATCCCCTACTCACAATTCCATAGGATCCGGAGAAACTGTAATAAAACTGAAGACTGCGAACAACAATTAGCCATCTACAGGAAAAGATTTGAAGAAAAGAAGTACCCTCAAGCAATATTGGACGAGGCGCTTACAAAGACAAGACTCCTTGAGAGGGACAGTCTACTTTCATATAAAAAGAAAACGGAAAAACAGGAATCTGTCTCTTTCATAACTACCTACAGCAGTCATGTACAAGACATCAGAACTTCATTAAGGTCCCACTGGGACATTCTACTGATGGAGCCGATCCTCAAAAACATCCTCCCTCCCCAACCAGAACTCATTTTTCGAAAATCCAAAAATCTGAAAGACATTCTCGCACCTAGTATGCTACGAGAATTACCTCCAGATACTAACCACTGCTCCCTTCCGAAGTGTATTGGAGCATACAAATGTGGACACTGCAATGTTTGCCGATTTTTAAACCCTAATAGAAGAACCTTCAGCGACACGGAAAACACCCAGGAGTTTAAGATTAAGGAATTTATGAATTGCAACAGCACATCGGTTATCTACCTGTTGGAATGCACCTGCCACAAAAAATATGTGGGGAAAACAAAAAGGACATTGAAGATTAGGATACAGGAACATATACGCAGCATTAAAAATAAATTGGAGACCCATTTAATATACAGACACTTTAAACTTGAACATAACTCCAACCCGGAAGAACTCTCCTTCAAGGGGATAGAACATGTTACAATGAAAGAGGCTGTGACCTAGCCAAGAAACTTTCCCAGAGGGAGATGTATTGGATATTAGGGATGAGCGGGTTCGGTTCCTCGGAATCCGAACCCGCCCGAACTTCATGTTTTTTTACACGGGGCCGAGCGACTCGGATCTTCCCGCCTTGCTCGGTTAACCCGAGCGCGCCCGAACGTCATCATCCCGCTGTCGGATTCTCGCGAGGCTCGGATTCTATCGCGAGACTCGGATTCTATATAAGGAGCCGCGCGTCGCCGCCATTTTCACACGTGCATTGAGATTCATAGGGAGAGGACGTGGCTGGCGTCCTCTTCGTTTGTAGAGAAGAGAGTGAGACAGTAGAGAGAGACACAGTAGTAATTTTGGGGAGCATTAGGAGGAGTACTAGTTACTTGCTGAAGTGATAGATAGTGTGACTGTATATTATCTGACTTGTGGGGGAGACACTGACAGTGGGGAGCAGTTAGAGTCTGAGAGCAGGACTCAGGAGTACATATAACGTACAGTGCACACTTTTGCTGCCAGAGTGCCACACTGCCATTGTGACCACACTGACCACCAGTATAATATATATTGTGATTGTCTGCTTAGGAGTACTACTTGCAAGTTGCTGATAGTGTGACCAGTGACCTGACCACCAGTCACCACCAGTTTAATATATATATATATATATATATATATATAATTGTATATAATATATATATAATATTGTATACCACCTACCCGTGGTTTTTTTTTTTTTTTCTTTCTTCTTTATACATACTACTATAGTAGCTTACTGTAGCAGTCTGCGGTGCTGCTGAGCTGACTGTGTCCAGCAGGTCCGTCATCAGTCATTACATAATAAATATATATACCTGTCCGGCTGCAGTACTAGTGATATTATATATATATATATTGATTTCATCTCATTATCATCCAGTCTATATTAGCAGCAGACACAGTACGGTAGTCCACGGCTGTAGCTACCTCTGTGTCGGCAGTCGCTCGTCCATCCATAATTGTATACCACCTACCCGTGGTTTTTTTTTTTTCTTTCTTCTTTATACATACTACTATAGTAGCTTACTGTAGCAGTCTGCGGTGCTGCTGAGCTGACAGTGTCCAGCAGGTCCGTCATCAGTCATTACATAATAAATATATCTACCTGTCCGGCTGCAGTACTAGTGTGATATAATATATATTGATTTCATCTCATTATCATCCAGTCTATATTAGCAGCAGACACAGTACGGTAGTCCACGGCTGTAGCTACCTCTGTGTCGGCAGTCGCTCGTCCATCCATAATTGTATACCACCTACCCGTGGTTTTTTTTTTTCCTTTCTTCTTTATACATACTACTATAGTAGCTTACTGTAGCAGTCTGCGGTGCTGCTGAGCTGACAGTGTCCAGCAGGTCCGTCATCAGTCATTACATAATAAATATATATACCTGTCCGGCTGCAGTACTAGTGATATTATATATATATATATTGATTTCATCTCATTATCATCCAGTCTATATTAGCAGCAGACACAGTACGGTAGTCCACGGCTGTAGCTACCTCTGTGTCGGCAGTCGCTCGTCCATCCATAATTGTATACCACCTACCCGTGTTTTTTTTTTTTCTTTCTTCTTTATACATACTACTATAGTAGCTTACTGTAGCAGTCTGCGGTGCTGCTGAGCTGACAGTGTCCAGCAGGTCCGTCATCAGTCATTACATAATAAATATATATACCTGTCCGGCTGCAGTACTAGTGATATTATATATATATATATATATATATATATATATTAATTTCATCTCCTTATCATCCAGTCTATATTAGCAGCAGACACAGTACGGTAGTCCACGGCTGTAGCTACCTCTGTGTCGGCAGTCGCTCGTCCATCCATAAGTATACTAGTATCCATCCATCTCCATTGTTTACCTGAGGTGCCTTTTAGTTGTGCCTATTAAAATATGGAGAACAAAAATGTTGAGGTTCCAAAATTAGGGAAAGATCAAGATCCACTTCCACCTCGTGCTGAAGCTGCTGCCACTAGTCATGGCCGAGACGATGAAATGCCAGCAACGTCGTCTGCCAAGGCCGATGCCCAATGTCATAGTACAGAGCATGTAAAATCCAAAGCACCAAATATCAGTAAAAAAAGGACTCCAAAATCTAAAATAAAATTGTCGGAGGAGAAGCGTAAACTTGCCAATATGCCATTTACCACACGGAGTGGCAAGGAACGGCTGAGGCCCTGGCCTATGTTCATGACTAGTGGTTCAGCTTCACATGAGGATGGAAGCACTCAGCCTCTCGCTAGAAAACTGAAAAGACTCAAGCTGGCAAAAGCACCGCAAAGAACTGTGCGTTCTTCGAAATCCCAAATCCACAAGGAGAGTCCAATTGTGTCGGTTGCGATGCCTGACCTTCCCAACACTGGACGTGAAGAGCATGCACCTTCCATCATTTGCACGCCCCCTGCAAGTGCTGGAAGGAGCACCCGCAGTCCAGTTCCTGATAATCAGATTGAAGATGTCAGTGTTGAAGTACACCAGGATGAGGAGGATATGGGTGTTGCTGGCGCTGGGGAGGAAATTGACCAGGAGGATTCTGATGGTGAGGTGGTTTGTTTAAGTCAGGCACCCGGGGAGACACCTGTTGTCCGTGGGAGGAATAGGGCCGTTGACATGCCTGGTGAAAATACCAAAAAAATCAGCTCTTCGGTGTGGAAGTATTTCACCAGAAATGCGGACAACATTTGTCAAGCCGTGTGTTGCCTTTGTCAAGCTGTAATAAGTAGGGGTAAGGACGTTAACCACCTCGGAACATCCTCCCTTATACGTCACCTGCAGCGCATTCATAATAAGTCAGTGACAAGTTCAAAAACTTTGGGCGACAGCGGAAGCAGTCCACTGACCAGTAAATCCCTTCCTCTTGTAACCAAGCTCACGCAAACCACCCCACCAACTCCCTCAGTGTCAATTTCCTCCTTCCCCAGGAATGCCAATAGTCCTGCAGGCCATGTCACTGGCAATTCTGACGAGTCCTCTCCTGCCTGGGATTCCTCCGATGCATCCTTGCGTGTAACGCCTACTGCTGCTGGCGCTGCTGTTGTTGCTGCTGGGAGTCGATGGTCATCCCAGAGGGGAAGTCGTAAGCCCACTTTTACTACTTCCACCAAGCAATTGACTGTCCAACAGTCCTTTGCGAGGAAGATGAAATATCACAGCAGTCATCCTGTTGCAAAGCGGATAACTGAGGCCTTGACAACTATGTTGGTGTTAGACGTGCGTCCGGTATCCGCCGTTAGTTCACAGGGAACTAGACAATTTCTTGAGGCAGTGTGCCCCCGTTACCAAATACCATCTAGGTTCCACTTCTCTAGGCAGGCGATACCGAGAATGTACACGGACGTCAGAAAAAGACTCACCAGTGTCCTAAAAAATGCAGTTGTACCCAATGTCCACTTAACCACGGACATGTGGACAAGTGGAGCAGGGCAGGGTCAGGACTATATGACTGTGACAGCCCACTGGGTAGATGTATGGACTCCCGCCGCAAGAACAGCAGCGGCGGCACCAGCAGCAGCATCTCGCAAACGCCAACTCTTTCCTAGGCAGGCTACGCTTTGTATCACCGGTTTCCAGAATACACACACAGCTGAAAACCTCTTACGGCAATTGAGGAAGATCATCGCGGAATGGCTTACCCCAATTGGACTCTCCTGTGGATTTGTGGCATCGGACAACGCCAGCAATATTGTGTGTGCATTAAATATGGGCAAATTCCAGCACGTCCCATGTTTTGCACATACCTTGAATTTGGTGGTGCAGAATTTTTTTAAAAACGACAGGGGCGTGCAAGAGATGCTGTCGGTGGCCAGAAGAATTGCGGGACACTTTCGGCGTACAGGCACCACGTACAGAAGACTGGAGCACCACCAAAAACGCCTGAACCTGCCCTGCCATCATCTGAAGCAAGAAGTGGTAACGAGGTGGAATTCAACCCTCTATATGCTTCAGAGGTTGGAGGAGCAGCAAAAGGCCATTCAAGCCTATACAATTGAGCACGATATAGGAGGTGGAATGTACCTGTCTCAAGCGCAGTGGAGAATGATTTCAACGTTGTGCAAGGTTCTGCAACCTTTTGAACTTGCCACACGTGAAGTCAGTTCAGACACTGCCAGCCTGAGTCAGGTCATTCCCCTCATCAGGCTTTTGCAGAAGGAGCTGGAGGCATTGAAGGAGGAGCTAAAAGGGAGCGATTCCGCTAGGCATGTGGGACTTGTGGATGGAGCCCTTAATTCGCTTAACAAGGATTCACGGGTGGTCAATCTGTTGAAATCAGAGCACTACATTTTGGCCACCGTGCTCGATCCTAGATTTAAAACCTACCTTGGATCTCTCTTTCCGGCAGACACAAGTCTGCTGGGGTTGAAAGACCTGCTGGTGACAAAATTGTCAAGTCAAGCGGAACGCAACCTGTCAACATCTCCTCCTTCACATTCTCCCGCAACTGGGGGTGCGAGGAAAAGGCTCAGAATTCTGAGCCCACCCGCTGGCGGTGATGCAGGGCAGTCTGGAGCGACTGCTGATGCTGACATCTGGTCCGGACTGAAGGACCTGACAACGATTACTGACATGTCGTCTACTGTCACTGCATATGATTCTCTCACCATTGAAAGAATGGTGGAGGATTATATGAGTGACCGCATCCAAGTAGGCACGTCAGACAGTCCGTACTTATACTGGCAGGAAAAAGAGGCAATTTGGAGGCCCTTGCACAAACTGGCATTATTCTACCTAAGTTGCCCTCCCACAAGTGTGTACTCCGAAAGAGTGTTTAGTGCCGCCGCTCACCTTGTCAGCAATCTGCGTACGAGGTTACTTCCAGAAAATGTGGAGAAGATGATGTTCATTAAAATGAATTATAATCAATTCCTCCGTGGAGACATTGACCAGCAGCAATTGCCTCCACAAAGTACACAGGGAGCTGAGATGGTGGATTCCAGTGGGGACGAATTGATAATCTGTGAGGAGCGGGATGTACACGGTGATATATCGGAGGATGATGATGAGGTGGACATCTTGCCTCTGTAGAGCCAGTTTGTGCAAGGAGAGATTAATTGCTTCTTTTTCGGTGGGGGTCCAAACCAACCCGTCATTTCAGTCACAGTCGTGTGGCAGACCCTGTCACTGAAATGATGGGTTAGTTAAAGTGTGCATGTCCTGTTTATACAACATAAGGGTGGGTGGGAGGGCCCAAGGACAATTCCATCTTGCACCTCTTTTTTCTTTCATTTTTCTTTGCGTCATGTGCTGTTTGGGGAGTGTTTTTTGGAAGGGCCATCCTGCGTGACACTGCAGTGCCACTCCTAGATGGGCCAGGTGTTTGTGTCGGCCACTAGGGTCGCTTATCTTACTCACACAGCTACCTCATTGCGCCTCTTTTTTTCTTCTTTGCGTCATGTGCTGTTTGGGGAGTGTTTTTTGGAAGGGCCATCCTGCGTGACACTGCAGTGCCACTCCTAGATGGGCCAGGTGTATGTGTCGGCCACTAGGGTCGCTTAGCTTAGTCATCCAGCGACCTCGGTGCAAATTTTAAGACTAAAAATAATATTGTGAGGTGTGAGGTATTCAGAATAGACTGAAAATGAGTGGAAATTATGGTTTTTGAGGTTAATAATACTTTGGGATCAAAATGACCCCCAAATTCTATGATTTAAGCTGTTTTTTAGGGTTTTTTGAAAAAAACACCCAAATCCAAAACACACCCGAATCCGACAAAAAAAATTCGGTGAGGTTTTGCCAAAACGCGGTCGAACCCAAAACACGGCCGCGGAACCGAACCCAAAACCAAAACACAAAACCCGAAAAATTTCAAGTGCACATCCCTATAAGATGGATATTCCAATTGAAAACTACTCATCCCATGGGTTTTAATGAAGGCTACGAGATTGCACCGTTCCTGTGAAAGAGACTCCGCTGGCTGTATATTCTGGTTTTTACTTCCCACCTTTTATAAGCACTTGACACTTTAACCTTATGTATGTAATAACACTATATAAAAAGCAGCATGTCAATATGTCTAATAAACAGCAGACTACTGTGTTTTTGAGTCGCCTCACCACAAGATACAGTCATACCAGACTGGTGGACGCCCAATCTCGCCCAATCTTGGAAGCTAAGCAGTGTTGGGCCCAACCAGTACCAAATGGGGAACCGTTTGCGAAGATTTGGTACTGTACATAGTGGGTTATGGTGGGCTAGAAGCAACTCCTGCAATATTGACACACGGAGTGAGTCCATCATACACAATACATATTACTGTTAGTGTATAGAATCCACAGTTTGTCAAATGCACATTTACCAATTACGCACTAATTATGCACACAACACAATCATTGAAACATGACAGACCTAAAATAGTATCTCACCCTTTCTCACGAACACCTATTCTAATATCCCAAGCACTATTATCATTGATGGATTCCTCGTACACACTCTTAAAGGCACTGTTTGCCGGCACCTTTACTGTCCTATCGGATAATGGTGATAAGTCCTTTAAACTATTTATTAGGCACTAATATACAGGCCTCATTACTTATTAAAAACTCCTGGTATCCTATTTAAAGAATCTTTTAATTCCTCTTGCAACAGTATACACATTCCTCCTAATTATTTTAGATATCTGGGCAAGGGGGAGTATACAGCATCTTTGCGTTTAATAATAAAAGAAAAAAGTCTTTCCACCCATATATAAAAAAAAAATTGTTATACCTAGTAGCATTACAAATGTTACCATCATAATTCACTTAACCCAGAATACAGGTTCTAATTTATGTTTTTATTTGTATCCTTTATTATGTATCGGTTCCTATGGAGACCTTGGTTATTCCATAAATCCACGAAAATGTGTCTGCAGCCGCAATAAACGCCACGAAAATGGCCGCCGTGATGAGTGACAGCTTCCCTATCCAATAACGTCGAGGGACTAGCCGGGTCCCGTCCTCACAGGAAGTGGGGCACCTTCCAATAGATGTAACTGACGGAAGTGGGGAGAACACAGCGCGCTCGTCCAACATCCGATACCGGAAGAGCGGCTTGACGCGCATGCGCACATCGCCTGTGCGGATGCCGGAAGCGGGGCGGAAATGACGCAGGGCGCGTCCTGGAACTTTTAGCTTGAAAAAACACCGCTTTAAGGACTCGTTTTCTGTAAAAAGGGATATCATTGGACATATTTTCATTACTCCTTAAGCATATATATGTTTACATTCAAAATTGTGTAGCTATATGCTGTTTGTACTTCCAACAGGATGTGATGTCATAATTACCTATGAACACATGGTACCAGCTATAAATACAACCCTTGTTCATTAGCACCCTACCCCTTGATGAAGTCTGATGGACGAAACGCGTTGGATGAACCTCTAAACTGACCCTCCATTTTTAAGATAAGCATTTCATTCCTATCTTTTTAGAGTGTTGTTTTTTATTCTCATGTCTTGTACTATATATACTTTTAAAAAAAATTCTGATGTACTCTTAACATTATCCTATGCTTGTGAAATTTTAGCCTACCTTTTTATAAATTAAACGTAATTTTATCTTTTTATCTGAACGCATCCTGCGACTTCTTCATATTTATTCTAAACTCATTAGACACCGTTGGTCGCTGACGCCCCCATCCCCCCCTTTTTTCACTTTTAAATCCTAGGCAGCTTATCCCTGCCTAAATCCATTTGGAGGCTAGCTGACACCTTATATTTATTAAGGAGTGTCTACGGTTGGGTCTATTAGTATGACCCTATATATACTTTATTCACATAAACCTGTGGAGACGTACTACCACTATTTTCACTCTTCATACATATACATATATATATATATATATATATATATGTGTGTGTGTGTGTGTGTGTGTATTCTCCACAACTCAACTTCACATTTCCCACCTACCATCAACAATATTCCTAAAAGTATGTTCTTAAAACTCAAATTCAATTGCTCTGATCAAATATACAAAGAAAAATGCAAGAAACTCACAACTCATTTGAGAGAAAGAGGCTAAAGACATAGGTGCATCAAAAGAGATCAAAACTCCCTTATTGATACCAACAGAGGATCTCTCATTTTTCAAGAAACCAAATGATACAAATTAAATTAGATTCATCTGCATTTTTTGTAATGAATGGAAGTATTTACAGCAGTGTGTACAAAAGCACTGGGACATATTACTATCGAATTTGGACCTCGCTAAAAAAAAATAAGGACCAGCGGTATTTATGAGTTGGAGGAGGTCCTCCAATCTCTGAGACCACTTTGTCCAGAGTCACTTCTGCAGAAGATTACCATCTACGCAACCTACCACAGGTACATATCCCTGCGGCACTTGTAAGATCTGTTAATATATTGTCACAAGGCAAGAGATTGAGGATAAGTTTGGCAACAAACTCATGATCAAGGATTTCTTCGATTGTCGATCTACTATTATTGTCTACTGCTTAATGTGCTCTTGTAACAAAAAATATTTGGGCATCACTACACATATGGTGAAACAAAGAATCCTTGAACACATAGGGGGTAATTACAAGTTGATCGCAGCAGGAATTTTGTTAGCAGTTGAGCAAAACCATGTACACTGCAGGGGAGGCAGATATAACATGTGCAGAGAGAGAGTTAGATTTGGGTGTGGTGAGTTCAATTTGCAATCTAAATTGCAGTGTAAAAATAAAGCAGCCAGTATTTACGCTGCACAGAAACAAAATAACCCACCCAAATCTAACTCTCTCTGCAAATGTTATATCTGCCCCCCTGCAGTGCACATGGTTTTGCCCAATGCTAAAAAATGTCCTGCTGCGATCAACTTGGAATTACCCCCATAGGAACAATACATAGCGCTGCAAAAGACCTGGACAGGATGAAATAGCTAACTAGGGTTGCAAGGTACTTCCATCACCATGACAAAACCCATAAGATGAAAGTATTGGGTCTTTAAAATATCAAGATGGGAATCAGGGGAGGCAAAGCCATGAAAGAACTACTCAAAAGAGAAACTGTACATTCAAGGTGGTCACCTTGGCACCAAATGGGCTCAATGAATATATCAATTACTTAGTATTTCTGTGAATCTAAGTATCCAATACACACACTATTATATTATCCGTATTTAATCTTCAGCTTTATTTCCCAATTATGTTTCTAATTTAATTATGCTTCGACACCTGCCATGACTTTATTAACATATCTATCATCCAACACATTTTATATATCTTTCATTCTTTTAACTGATCAATTTTTTCACACACACCTTATTCCTTCTTCCCTCATTTTTTATAGTAGATATTACACATACCTCTAATTTACACTCTCCTTTTTTATCAGCCTTTTCGAAGATGCATATTGGGCCTAATTTTGGTTGGATTGCAGTGTGCGATCCAACCGGAATTTTTGAGAAAAAGATGCGGGCACATGCGCAGTGCCCATCATGCGCATGCGCCCGCATTTTCTGCGAGAGGGCTGCAGAAAATGCAATCGCCTCTGCTTGCCAATCATGCAGAGGCGGTCGCGGGGCGGGGGGGCAGGCAACGCTCCATTTCCAGGGAGGAGATGGAGCATTTTGGGGGTGGACCTAGATGAACGGGTGTGGGGCGGCGTGAACGGGGGCATGTCGGGGGCATGATCACGGTGGCTGCGTGACGTCACATGCAGCCGCCGCAGTCGGGAAAATGGCAGAGGTCTCCTGCAGGCGCAGCTAAGCTGCGCTGGCAGGAGGCTTCCTCTATTTCTGCTAACAAGCAGAAATTGTGATGTGATCACAAGTTCTGCTTGTTGAAGGGGAGGAGGCACCGGTCAGCATGCTGGGCAGCCTTGCCCAGCGATGGGCGGCCCCCAGCATGCGCTCCAAATGATAGCAAATTCTGCGAAGTAGCAAAATTTGCTATCCTTGCTGAATTAGGCCCATCACACAGTTTTGTTTTTTGTTATTTTTGTTTTCACGATTTACAGACCCACACATTAGGTCTCTAAGTTAACTACACAGTTTGAACTAAATGTTATTGGTCCGTGGTTACTGCTCACTAGTGCATGCATAAGACACCTTTTCTTCCTGACCACTCTGAACACTTTTCACTCTCAACCTTTTCTTCACAAACATAAGATTCTTTGCTCCATCTGAATATTACTTTATTACTACAAGTCTGCACAACAATCCTTATCCTTACTTTTACAATAACATTACAATTGTGCACTCTCTGTCTAAATGTATTTACTATTAATCATGTAAAATAGAGCTTATTCTCACTTATATGTTTTTTATGTTGGTTATATTAATTTTAATCAGCCTCACGGCAGGCGGTGCTTAATATGGTGGTCAATCATCACCTACCCCATATTAAGTTAAAATAAAATAAAAATTAAATAACTGAAAATGTAACAAAATTTTTCTTACAATAAATATTTTTCTTAAATGATTTTCTTACATTACCTTGTGACACATACAATTAATTGATTTTTTTTTAGTCCTATTAAGCGCCTTTTTAATAGAGCTATCCTCTTTTATAGGCACTATAACCTTTTATTATCTGAATATCTAATTGTGCAGCTTTTACCTAAAATTCCAAACAGCCACTTTGCCAGACTCTTCCTTTTTTTATTTATATAATCCAAACGAAGTGTATTTTGTTTAGGTTACAGTATGTTTTACTTGTGAAACCCACACAGCATTAACGTAATGAGGTAATTAGTACTGTAAGTAGTAGGAAGCTATGTCAGGCTGTAGGTGAACAAGCCACATGTGGTGAAACGATCGTTCTAGCAGCTTGTTCCCAGCTCTCCGCTGCACCCCTATTTATCTTTCTAAAAACAGGTACTTCTATCAGATGCTGTCATCTGCCTCCATGTGGCAAATTTGATCCCTGCAATGCCACTCGGTATCAGGTATCATCTTACGCCTACCGTAACTACCTATCTAACTACCATAGCGCTATCTCAGCATTTACCTTTATTTTCTATCAGCGCTAAGATTTCTCCAGCTCTCATTGGGTGTCTGCTCTGATGATGACAATAGAAAGCAGATGGGGTAGGTCCTGGGCCATAACTAGGGGGGGCTGAGGGGTCACGAGTCCCAGGTTTGGGGGGCACCGAGAGGTTACCCCAAATACGTCCTCTATCTCCCCTCAGCAGGGACAAATTTAGGGGTCATTGTGCCCCTAGGCACAACAGTATGGTACAGTAGAGTAAAAATATTTTTCAGTTACTGATAAATTTTGGTCTGACAGTACTAAAACAAGCATCCAAGTGCCTCCCCCCAACAAGTGCTGCCCCTAGGCATGTGCCTAATGGGAAATTCACTAGTGCCACTCAGACCTAATGGGCTACCTGCATATGCGTCCCGCTGCTGCCCGTACCTGACACAGTGACAGGGAGAAGCCATCACTTCTGGTGTCTCTAGCGTTCCCTGCCACGCAGATCAGACTGGGCAGCATTCCCAGTCGAGCTAGGCAGCTCAGACTAATGCGACTGCTCCTGTTATCCGGGGGGAGGGAGACCCCGCCTCACTGTTGGCCCTGGCCTCTACTCTCCCTGCTGGAGATCCTGGGTGACTGGGGAGCCAGAACAGGCATCTCCTTCTCTAACCTCCATCTCCGCAACCCCCCTCCTCTCCAGCCGCAGTCAGTAAGTGGCTTCCCCGGCAACAAGCAATGCAGAGCGACAGAGGGCTGAGGAGACCTGGGGGAGGGTGAATGATACAAGCACAGTAAGCTCATCTTTACCAGAGATGTACTGTAAGTGTATAATGGCACGATTAATTATAAAGTGACCTTCATTAATACTTGTAAGAAAGTGTCATATTAAAATGGTCTATTGTGCATATGCGATTTAGTAACACTTTTTTATTGCACATAGGGCCTTATTCAGCATCAGTCAGAAATGCAATGTGATCACATTTTCATGACTTTCGGGCCAGTGCGCAAATGCAGGGCCCGTTCTGTACGTGCGCAGCCCGGGAGATGCGATCGCAGTAGTGGGAGCGTCTCTGACTGATTGACAGGCAGAGGTGTTCGCGGGGCGGTTGGGAGTGGCGATGCAATGTTACGGAAGCATGTCTACGGAAATGCGGGTGGGTCCAGGATGTTTTTGGGGTGGCCATGTGACGTCACATACGGCCATACGAGAAAAAAACACGGCGGTGGTGCGCTTGCCTTTGCCTTATTTTGCCAGATCTGCAATGTGATCACAATGAGCTGGCACCAATTAGCATGCTGAGTGGCCTTTCCCTGTTCTGGACGGCCCCCATCATGCGAGTGTTAGCAGTTGCAGTTTTGCTAAATTAGCAAAACTGCTACTGATGCTGAATAAGGTCCATAGTAGACACACATATAGCAATTAAAAGACTCGTACTGTGTATAACAGACACATATAAAATAAATAAAGTTAAGGGGGGATAAGGCCCAGATGCCTACCATAGGGATGGTCATATATTTGCCATATGTAATAATACTGATGTGAAACACCCGGCTGTTTCACACCAGATCCTTAACAAAACACAATGCTGTGGTGCAGGCTCTCTGCTTCAGAACCCCCTTTTCTTTCAAGGGTGTGGCAGCCGGGGGTGATAGTGTCACCAGCAGATGGGTGAGAGGGTCGTTGACAGATGGGTCAGGCAGTCACCAACAGTTAGGATTTATGGGGGCGGGGGTTGCCAAATTACTGCCTTGTCCCGGTTGACATAAATCCTAGTTTCGGCCCTGAGTAGGTTTCTTGAAGCGCTGTACTCCTTTGTCCTTCTAAGCCCCAGGGCGCCATTTAGAGTAAATGTTCCCGTCCTGGAGCTGCATATCTCTCTCTCTCACATTCCTTGTCAGCGTTTGGGCGCCATTAGGTCAAGTGGAGCTGATCCTGGGACTGTTTGGGCAAATCCTCCTCTGTAAAGCCACCTGCATGTCAGCGCTGTGCATTTTACAGGACACTTAAGTATTCTACATGTCTGCTGACAGTGTTAGTTAAGAAAGAGTGCATTTAGTGTGCATTGTTATATCTATTGAGTGTATAGCTTTACTTAGTACTACTTTGCATTGCTAGTCCAGTGCAGTTTTATTGCATGTCATAATTTCTGCATTGTACAATGTGACTATGTGTGCATATAGCTGCTGTGTGACCTCCATTTCGTGTATCTCACTCAGATTGCTATCCTTATATTCTATAACCTGAGGGGGCTAGGTGCGTCAGGTTTATCATTTAATATACTGTAGGTATTTCACAAGATATACTCAGTGTGTATTTTTCTCTGTGATTTTTAGTCACGATATACCTCTTGAATTCCCTGTTTGTGCTGTTACACTGCACAGGGGGTTCTTGTCAGGTATTGTGCTGCTGATATTGTACTGGGTTGCCCTGCATTGAGCTTTTGGATATGTCAGCTACAAAGGGCAATGGTGCTGGGGCTGATCCCACATTGTGTGGTGGTGATGCTGCAGACACATTTGAGGAAAATATAGCAGTTGAGGGTTCAGGCTCTGGGGGTTCCTTAACCCCCAGTGGGATCGTAGCAACAGGGGTTCAAAATTACCCACCTTGGGCTACCTTCTCCACGCTATTGAATACGCTGGTAACTAGAGTAACGCCCCCTATGGGACCTCCTGTGCCAGTACAACCGCTTATGGTCCCCGCGGCTGGTGGAATCCTCAGCTCTGCCAGTAACTACCGTCACGTCTCTGAAAGAACCAATGGATGAGCGTGTGGAGGGTTGTTTAAAGGCGATTTACACCCTTGCAGGTGCTGCGCATCGGCCCACCATTGCAGCGACATGGGCTGCAGAGGCTATTGAATCGTGGGCACAGGAGTTGGAAGCTGAGATGTCTTCCAATGCTTCTGATCATGCTAGACCAGAGGTTCTCAAACTCGGTCCTCGGGAGCCCACACAGTGCATGTTTTGCAGGTAACCCAGCAGGTGCACAGGTGTATTAATTACTCACTGACACATTTTAAAAGGTCCACAGGTGGAGCTAATTATTTCACTTGCGATTCTGTGAGGAGACCTGCAAAACATGCACTGTGTGGGCCCCCGAGGACCGAGTTTGAGAACCTCTGTGCTAGACAATGCTTATCGTATATTGTCACAGCTTCTCATTACATTAAACAGGCGGCTTCTGATGCCGGTATTCTGGTGGCCAAGGCTTCTACTATGTCCATACTGGCTCGCCGGATTCTATGGTTGTGGTCCTGGTCCGTGGATCTGGACTCTAAGAAAACCCTGGAGGTACTCCCTTTTAAGGGAGACATTCTTTTCAGAGAATACCTCAACAAGATAGTGGCTGACTAAGCTTCTGCTAAAACAGTTTGTCTACCTAGTACTGCTCCTTCGGTACCGAAGGCTAAGAGTACTTCCTTTTCCCTCCTTTCATCCTTCAGGGAAAGCAAAGGGTCAGGCGTACCCGAAACAGGCTCGCACTTCCAAACCCAAATGGGCCTGGGCTGCCCGTCAGCCTGCTTCCAAGACGGAAAAGCCTGCCGCATGACGGGGCGGGCCTCCCTCTGGGGGATCCCAGGGTGGGGGGCCGACTTCTAGGGTATACCCAGGAATGGTTGAAGACCACTTCCGATGCCCTGGTACGGGAAGTCGTCACTCGAGGTTACGCCGTATCCTTCAAAAATCGTCCCCCTCATCGATTTTGCCTGACAGACATCTCTGTAGATCAGATGAAGGCAAAAACTCTTCATTTGGTGGTACAGTCCCTCTTGGACACAGGAGTGGTAGTACAGGTGCCTCTCGAAGCCGCATGGCAATGAGGGATGTATCACGGATTCTTCAGTGGGCAGAACGCCATCTGCCATTCATATCGGCAGTATTCATTCCTAAACTGGGACGCAGACTTTCTCAGTCATCAGGACGTACACGCCGGAGAGTGGAGCCTTCATCCAGAAGTGTTTCAACTCCTCATGGACAGGTGGAGCCTTCCAGATGTGGGCCTGATGGCGTCTCGACACAATCACAAGGTTCTGGTCTTTGGAGCAAGGACAAGGGATCCTCAAGCAGTGTTCGTGGACGCACTGGCAATTCCATGGAACTTTCAGCTGCCATACGTGTTCCCTCCAGTGTCACTCCTGCCCAGAGTAATAAGGAAGTTCAAGCAAGAAGGAGGAATCCCACTTCTGATCGCTGCCTCACCGGATCAGGTCTCAAATTATCTCCTGGTCTCCGGAGGTCCATCTGTCACTGAGCTGGCAGCTTCAGGACCAACAATTGAGCAGGGGTCGTCCCTTCTGGATCACCAACTGGGTTCTTCTGATGACAGATGCCAGTCTGAGAGGTTGAGGCACGGTGTTGGAGCAACACTCCCTTCAGGGTCGGTGGACCAAGGAGCAGTCTCTCCTCCCAATAAACATTCTGGAGTTGCGGGCAGTGTTCAACTCATTGAACTTGGCACAGCATTTAATACAGCACAGACCATATCTGATTTTTCACCATGATCGGGTGGTTCTTAGAACATGTCCTGGGTATTTACCTAAGGTGGTGTCTTCTTTCCACCTTAATCAGGAGATTGTGGTTCCGGCCTTTGGCTCTCCTGAATTATCTTCCAAAGAGCGGTCTTTGGATGTGGTACGGGCTCTCCTTATCTACGTGAAGAGAAATGCCTCCATCAGGAAGTCGGATTCTCTCTTTGTACTGTTTGGTTTTCACAAACGTGGCTGGCCTGCTCACTAGCAGACCCTGGCCAGATGGATTAGAATGGTGATTGCACATGCTTATGTACAGGCTGGCCTTCCAGCTCCTGCTACCATAAAGGCCCATTCTACCCGGTCGGTTGGACCTTCTTGGGCGGCCCGCCGTGGTGCGACCCTTGAACAATTGTGCAAGGCGGCTACGTGGTCCTCAGTGAACACGTTCATAAGGTTCTATGCCTTCGATACTTCCGCCTCCCAGGATGCTTCCTATGGAAGCCGGGTTCTTGTGCCCACTGCAGTGCGTCCCCTCCCATAAGGAACTGCTTTAGGACATCCCCAATGTCATTCCCTTTGGAGCCCAGTGTACCCCGCAGCAGAAAACGAGATTCATGATAAGAACTTACCATTGTTAAATCTCTTTCTGCGAGGTACACTGGGCTCCACAGGGCGCCCATCGTGACGCACCTAGCTTCTTTGGGTTGGTATGGCATTAGCCGCTGACACTTTCTCCTGTCGCGAGAGTGTGGTGTATGTGGCTACTAACAGTTGTCGTCTCTTTTGCCTGCTCCTACTCTACACCCCAATGTCATTCCCTGTGGAGCCCAGTGTACCTCGCAGAAAGAGATTTAACAACGGTAAGTTCTTACCATAAATCTCGTTTTTCTGTTTTATATAACCATTTTGCTTTCAACATATGTGATTGTGTATGATAGTGAAAAGATACACAAATAGCAAAAGTTTCCTTTCTACTATTTAGGTTTCTGCGGTGTATTAACACATGACTTAACAAGGATTGTTTTTGCTTTTGTTGCTTTCTAAACTTGTGGTGTGAGACTAGACTCAGAAGCAGTATTGCACTTCTATAAACAGGAATCTAACATTTGCTTTTATTCGCTCTTTGATATTATTATTCTAATTTCAGCATATGTGTGGGTTACTGAAAAGTGATTAAGTGAAGATATACATATCATGGATATTTGCGTATAATTTTAAATTCAGACCTAATCAGGCGATCAGAACTGAACTGCCACCTGATACTTATTCCAGTGTCATCTGCTGATGTAACTATGTTTATTTACCCTGTACTTGTCCTATACTGTCATCAACTGTAAGTTGCTGTTTTCCTGTTTATTTATGTACTCTGTAATTGGGCGCTGCGGAACCCTTGTGGCGCCATATAAATAAAAGATGATGATAATAATACTCAATGCACCAGTGCGCATCCTCTGCAGGCTTTGCCTAATCAGGGCATTTGGATCTCCAATAGCGACATCTGAAATGAATGCCAAACACACTACATTACTAACACATTATAGAAGCAAGGCTCACAACACAGCGGTCACTAGAAACGCCACTGATGTCAAACATTTTGCATTCCAGCTGTTGCTGAACTATACATACCAGCATGGCCTGCAATGTAATTCAAAAATAGGCATGCTAAAACTGGTGCAGGCCAAGCTTGGATGTGTACTTCATCCACATCTGGAGTGGCCAGGGCTCCCCATTTCGTGTGTAGGCCCAGCCTCAGCAGACTGCGTCTCTACATCTGCTGGTGAACTACATATCCAAGCATGTCCTGACTCAGTGATAGCAGGCTTTAATACATAAGCTGAGCCAGGGAATGTTGGTATGTGATTCAGAACAGCATTTGCAGGATCCCAGTTTGAAAACACATGTACCTGTATCTAAATGACAAGTAGTTGTAAAAAACATTTCTGTGTTAGAAATGACTTACTCTCCCCCGACGGCTGAGCAGCACCCTCCACCTCTTCAGGGGCCTCTGCTGCCCACTCTGAACTGTCACTTTGGATGGGGGAAGGGGCTTGAAAGGGGAAAGGAGGCTGGATGGGGGAAGGAGGCTGGATGTGGGAAGGAGGTTGGATGGGGAAGGAGGTTGGATGGGGGAAGGGGTTTGAAAGGGGGATGTAGGATGTATGGGGGAGGGGGTTTGAGAGGGGGGGTAAGAGTGAGAGGGGGAGGGGGGTTGAGAGGGGGGTAAGAGTGAGAGGGGGAGGGGGGTTGAGAGAGGGGTAAGAGTGAGAGGGGGAGGGGTGTTGAGAGGAGGGGGAGGAGGAGGAGGAAGAGGATGAGGTTTGATGTGGGGTGGGTTGTTGAAGGGGGGAGGTGGTTTGAGAGGGGGAGGATGAGGAGGAGGAAGAAGATGTTGGATGGGCTTCTGCTTGCTGAGTGGGGGAGGCTCCGTCTTCCTCCTGTGGCCTTTGGCATTGTGCTTGGCCTAAAAAGACAGTATAAAACATTTGCTTTATGTTTAACCTCAAAAAACAAACAAACATACTGTAAATGTGTTTTTTTATTTTTAAAATTCCTTTTTTACAACATTTGTGTGTTATTTTTGGGCTTGGTTATTTTGTGACCCTTACACATTTTTCATATTGACCTAAAATGAAATAGCAAACACACACTGGAATGTACTGTGGCACAGGAGTACACGGGAGTTGTGTGGCGTAGCACTGTGCCTTGCCCTACTACAATACCTGGCCCTATAGGTTTCAGGCTCCTGCTTGCCCACTTTCACTATCCATAACACATGTTATACCACACTACGCAGGACCAGTGACGTAAGTTCGTCCCAGTTGCACAGAGGCAAGATAAATATTGGTGTCCCCCTATTTCCTATATTAAGATAAATGTGTGTGTGTGTGTGTGTGTGCGTGCGTGCGTGCGTGTGTGTGTGTGTGTGTGTGTGTGTGTGTGTGTGTGTGTGTGTGTGTGGTGTTCTGAAAAAAATGTATATACTGTATTTATACATTTAATAGTCTTTTATTTTAAATCTCACATTTCTTAGCAGGATTTGGACCCATGATCTGTTACACTAACAGCAGACACTTTACTGATGGCGTTATTTGCTCCTGTAGAGGAAGCATGAGAATTCTAACTATATGAAGTTACATGTGATTGTCAGAGAAGTATCTTCATATAGTTAACATTCTCATATTTCCTATACAGGAGCAAACAGCTTCATCAGTAAGGTGTCTGCTTCCAGTGTAATAGGTTGTGGTTTCTAATCCTGGGTGTGACACTTGTAAAATGTGTATATTCAGTATAATAAAGAGGGTGTGATTTGTAAGGTGCAGGGACCAGTGAGGAAGTCGGCCACTGAAAAGACAGTGGCAGCTATCAATTAACTTAATTAAATGGTGTCACAGAATGGAAGGAGAGGTGCCCCCCTTCAGAGCCAGAGCCCGGTGGCAGATGACTCCGTTGCCTCCCAGAGTTCTGCATCTGCGCAGGACTATTTACATTGTAATCTTACACATTGTGATGATCCTGCTTCCTGTCATTCCTATATGTATTAATGAAGGAAAACACTCCATGCACTGTACACGTTTATGTAAAACCAAAGTGCTGTCTGTCTCCAGCCTACAGCCTGTGTGGTGACTGTCCACACCCCTACACATTACCCTCTAACCACTCTGGTCCCCAGTGTGTCCTGCAAGCCCTAATCCCACACAGTCTCTAAACATACAGTTTCTCTGACGTCCTAGTGGATGCTGGGGACTCCGTAAGGACCATGGGGAATAGCGGCTCCGCAGGAGACTGGGCACAAAAGTAAAGCTTTAGAACTACCTGGTGTGCACTGGCTCCTCCCCCTATGACCCTCCTCCAAGCCTCTGTTAGATTTTTGTGCCCGAACGAGAAGGGTGCACACTAGGTGGCTCTCCTGAGCTGCTTAGGGAAAAGTTTAGTTTTAGGTTTTTTATGTTCAGTGAGACCTGCTGGCAACAGGCTCACTGCATCGAGGGACTAAGGGGAGAAGAAGCGAACTCACCTGCGTGCAGAGTGGATTGGGCTTCTTAGGCTACTGGACATTAGCTCCAGAGGGACCGATCACAGGCCCAGCCATGGATAGGTCCCAGAGCCGCGCCGCCGGCCCCCTTACAGAGCCAGAAGACAGAAGAGGTCCGGAAAATCGGCGGCAGAAGACGTCCTGTCTTCAACAAGGTAGCGAACAGCACTGCAGCTGTGCGCCATTGCTCTCAGCACACTTCACACTCCGGTCACTGAGGGTGCAGGGCGCTGGGGGGGGGGCGCCCTGAGACGCAATAAAAACACCTTGGATGGCAAAGAATGCATCACATATAGCTCCTGGGCTATATGGATGAATTTAACCCCTGCCAAAATACACAGAAAAATGGGAGATAAGGCCGCCGAGAAGGGGGCGGAGCCTATCTCCTCAGCACACTGGCGCCATTTTCCCTCACAGCTCCGTTGGAGGGACGCTCCCTGGCTCTCCCCTGCAGTCACTACACTACAGAAAGGGTTAAAAAAGAGAGGGGGACACTAATTACGCGCAGTATTAAAAATACAGCAGCTATAAGGGGAAAAACACTTATATAAGGTTATCCCTGTATATATATAGCGCTCTGGTGTGTGCTGGCAAACTCTCCCTCTGTCTCCCCAAAGGGCTAGTGGGGTCCTGTCCTCTATCAGAGCATTCCCTGTGTGTGTGCTGTGTGTCGGTACGTTTGTGTCGACATGTATGAGGAGAAAAATGATGTGGAGACGGAGCAGATTGCCTGTAATAGTGATGTCACCCCCTAGGGGGTCGACACCTGAGTGGATGAACTGTTGGAAGGAATTACGTGACAGTGTCAGCTCTGTATAAAAGACAGTGGTTGACATGAGACAGCCGGCTACTCAGCTTGTGCCTGTCCAGACGTCTCATAGGCCGTCAGGGGCTCTAAAGCGCCCGTTACCTCAGATGGCAGATATAGACGCCGACACGGATACTGACTCCAGTGTCGACGGTGAAGAGACAAATGTGACTTCCAGTAGGGCCACACGTTACATGATTGAGGCAATGAAAAATGTTTTACACATTTCTGATAATACGAGTACCACCAAAAAGGGGTATTATGTTCGGTGAGGAAAAACTACCTGTAGTTTTCCTGAATCTGAGAAATTAAATGAGGTGTGTGATGATGCGTGGGTTTCCCCCGATAACAACTGATAATTTCTAAAATGTTATTGGCATTATATCCTTTCCCGCCAGAGGTTAGGGTGCGTTGGGAAACACCCCCTAGGGTGGATAAAGCGCTCACACGCTTGTAAGAACAAGGGCTCTACCCTCTCCTGAGATGGCCGCCCTTAAGGATCCTGCTGATAGAAAGCAGGAGGGTATCCTAAAATGTATTTACACACATACTGGTGTTATACTGCGACCAGCAATCGCCTCAGCCTGGATGTGCAGTGCTGGGTTGGCGTGGTCGGATTCCCTGACTGAAAATATTGATACCCTAGATAGGGACAGTATATTATTGTCTATAGAGCATTTAAAAGATGCATTTCTATATATGCGTGATGCACAGCGGAATATTTGCCGACTGGCATCAAGTCTAAGTGCGTTGTCCATTTCTGCCAGTAGAGGGTTATGGACACGACAGTGGTCAGGTGATGCGGATTCCAAACGGCATTTGGAAGTATTGCCTTATTAAGGGGAGGAGTTATTTGGGGTCGGTCTTTCAGACCTGGTGGCCACGACAACAGCTGGGAAATCCACGTTTGTACCCCAGGTCGCCTCTCAACATAAGAAGACGCCGTATTATCAGGCGCAGTCCTTTCGTGGGCAAGAGGGCAAAAGGTTCCTCATTTCTGCCCCGTGACAGAGGGAGAGGAAAAAGGCTGCAGAAATCAGCCAGTTCCCAGGAACAGAAGCCCTCTCCCGCCTCTGCCAAGCCCTCAGTATGACGCTGGGGCTTTACAAGCAGAATCAGGCACGGTGGGGGCCCGTCTCAATGAATTTCAGCGCGCAGTGGGCTCACTCGCAATTAGACCCCTGGATCCTTCAGGTGATATCTCAGGGGTACAAATTGGAATTCGAGACGTCTCCCCCTCGCCGTTTCCTAAAGTCGGCTTTACCGATGTCTCCCTCTGACAAGGAGGCAGTTTTGGAAGCCATTCACAAGCTGTATTCCCAGCAGGTGATAATCAAGGTACCCCTCCTGCAACAGGGAACGGGGTATTATTCCACACTGTTGTGGTACCGAAGCCGGACGGCTCGGTGAGACCGATTCTAAATCTAAAATCTTGAACACTTACATACGGAGGTTCAAATTCAAGATTGAGTCACTCAGAGCAGTGATTGCGAACCTGGAAGAAGGGGACTACATGATGTCTCGGGACATCAAGGATGCTTACCTTCATGTCCCAATTTACCCTTCTCACCAAGGGTACCTCAGGTTTGTGGTACAGAACTGTCACTATCAGTTTCAGACACTGCCGTATGGATGGTCCACGGCACCCCGGGTCTTTACCAAGGTAATGGCCGAAATGATGATACTCTTTCGAAGGAAGGGAATTTTAGTTATCCCTTACTTGGACGATTCCCTGATAAGGGTAAGATCCAGGGAACAGTTGGAGGTCGGTGTAGCACTATCTCAGGTAGTGTTGCGGCAGCACGATTGGATTCTCAATATTCCAAAATCGCAGCTGATTCCGACGACTCGTCTTCTGTTCCTAGGGATGATCCTGGACACAGTCCAGAAAAAGGTGTTTCTCCCGGAGGAGAAAGTCAGGGAGTTATCCGAGCTAGTCGGGAACCTCCTATAACCGAGCCAAGTCTCAGTACATCAATGAAAGGGTTCTGGGAAAAATGGTGGCTTCCTACGAAGCAATCCCATTCGGCAGATTCCACGCAAGAACTTTCCAGTGGGACCTGCTGGACAAATGGTCCGGGTCGCATCTTCAGATGCATCAGCGGATAACCCTATCACCAAGCACAAGGGTGTCTCTCCTGTGGTGGTTGCAGAGTGCTCATCTTCTAGAGGGCCGCAGATTCGACATTCAGGACTGGGTCCTGGTGACCACGGATGCCAGCCTGCGAGGCTGGGGAGCAGTCACACAGGGAAGAAATTTCCAGAGCTTATGGTCAAGCCTGGAGACATCACTTCACATAAATATCCTGAAGCTAAGGGCTATTTACAATGCTCTAAGCTCAGCAAGACCTCTGCTTCAAGGTCACCCGGAGTTGATCCATTCGGACAACATCACGGCAGTCACCCACGTACACAGACAGGGTGACACAAGAAGCAGGAGGGCAAGGCATAAGCTGCAAGGATTCTTCGCTGGGCGGATAATCATGTGATAGCACTGTCAGCAGTATTCATTCCGGGAGTGGACAACTGGGAAGCAGACTTCCTCAGCAGACACGACCCCCACCCGGGAGAGTGGGGACTTCACCCAGAAGTCTTCCACATGTTTATAAAACTCGACAAGTATTGCGCCAGGTCAAGGGACCCTCAGGCAATAGCTGTAGACGCTCTGGTAACACAGTGGGTGTACCAGTCAGTGTATGTGTTCCCTCCTCTGCCTCTCATACCCAAGGTACTGAGAATGATAAGATGGAGAGGAGTAAGCACTATATTCGTGGCTCCGGATTGGCCAAGAAGGACTTGGTAACCGGAACTTCAAGAGATGCTCACGGAGGATCCGTGGCCTCTACCTCTAAGAAGGGACCTGCTCCAGCAAGGACCCTGTCTGTTCCAAGACTTACCGCGGCTGCGTTTGACGGCATGGCGGTTGAACGCCGGATCCTGAAGGAGAAAGGCATTCCGGATGAAGTCATTCCTATCCTGAACAAAGCCAGGAAAGATATAACCGCAAAACATTATCACCGCATTTGGCGAAAATATGTTGCGTGGTGCGAGGCCAGTAAGGCCCCGACGGAGGAATTTTCAACTAGGTCGATTCCTACATTTCCTGCAAACCGGAGTGTCTATGGGCCTGAAATGGGGGTCCATTAAGGTTCAAATTTCGGCCCTGTCAATTTTCTTCCAAAAAAAACTAGCTTCAATCCCTGAAGTTCAGACGTTTGTGAAAGGGGTACTGTATATACAGCCTCCTTTTGTGCCTCCAGTGGCACCTTGGGATCTAAATGTAGTTTTTGGGTTCCAAAAGTCACATTGGTTTGAACCACTTAAATATGTGGAGTTAAAATATCTCACATGGAAAGTGGTCATGCTGTTGGCCCTGGCCTGGGCCAGGTGCGTGTCAGAATTGGCGGCTTTATCCTGTAAAAGCCCTCATCTGATTTTCCATTCGGACAGGGCGGAATTGAGGACTTGTCCTCAGTTTCTCCCTAAGGTGGTTTTCAGCGTTTCACCTGAATCAACCTATTGTGGTGCCTGCGGCTACTAGGGACTTGGAGGACTCCAAGTTGCTAGACGTTGTCAGGGCCCTGGAAATATAGGTTTCCAGAACGGCTGGAGTCAGAAAATCTGACTCGTTGTTTATTCTGTATGCACCCAACAAGCTGGGTGCTCCTGCTTCTAAGCAGACTATTGCTCGTTGGATTTGTAGTACAATTCAGCTTGCACATTCTGTGGCAGGCCTGCCACAGCCAAAATCTGTAAAAGCCCATTCCACAAGGAAGGTGGGCTCATCTTGGGCGGCTGCCCTAGGGGGCTCGGTTTTACAACTTTGCCGAGCAGCTACTTGGTCAGGAGCAAATACGTTTGTAAAATTCTACAAATTTGATACCCTGGCTGAGGAGGACCTGGAGTTCTCTCATTTGGTGCTGCAGAGTCATCCGCACTCTCCCGCCCGTTTGGGAGCTTTGGTATAATCCCCATGGTCCTTACGGAGTCCCCAGCATCCACTAGGACGTCAGAGAAAATAAGAATTTACTTACCGATAATTCTATTTCTCGTAGTCCGTAGTGGATGCTGGGCGCCCATCCCAAGTGCGGATTGTCTGCAATACTGGTACATAGTTATTGTTACCAAAAAAATCGGGTTATTGCTGTAGTGAGCCATCTTTTCTAGAGGCTCCTCTGTTATCATGCTGTTAACTGGGTTTAGATCACAAGTTATATGGTGTGATTGGTGTGGCTGGTATGAGTCTTACCCGGGATTCAAAATCCTTCCTTATTGTGTACGCTCGTCCGGGCACAGTATTCTAACTGAGGCTTGGAGGAGGGTCATAGGGGGAAGAGCCAGTGCACACCAGGTAGTTCTAAAGCTTTACTTTTGTGCCCAGTCTCCTGCGGAGCCGCTATTCCCCATGGTCCTTACGGAGTCCCCAGCATCCACTACGGACTACGAGAAATAGAATTATCGGTAAGTAAATTCTTATTATAAGTGTGATGTGTAATGCTGTTTGGCAATGTGTTTTAACTTGTAATGCTAAAAATCTCACTCACGCAAACACACCTTTAATTGCATATTACTTACATTGGCGGATTTGCTGGCGCAGCTGCGCCAGCAATTCAGGCTGATGGCGGCGGAGGTCTGACCACCGCCGCTCCAATTGGACTATGGTCCACTTTGTGCGGACCCTCGCCCACAGCATCCTGCGGTCCTCCGCGTAGGCCGCATGCTTCCACGAGTTCAGAACGTATGGCCCCGCGCGGCATACGCTGCGGTCCATTACAGCGGTTAGCACCCGCAGCTCCCTCTTCGAGAATGCGGCTGCTCGCATGGTGCCAATGGCGTTTTCCATACATGGGCATACATTTATAGTGTATGCTACATGTTGATTGGCCCAAATATGATGTTCTCATCTTTATTGATAAACTTTATTAATATCAGTACATCGACAGGTTTATTTAAAAAAAATTATATTTGCGTTCTCAGAAGCGAATCTTCGCACCTAGCACAGCTACAAATCACACATCTATGTACACATTACACATTTAAATAACTAATCTTATAAGGTAAACACATTCTATTTATATATATATATATATATATATATATATATATATATATATATATATATAGAAAGTAGTGAAGTGCACCGGACATTTTTCGGGTTTTGTGTTTTGGTTTTGGATTCGGTTCCGCGGCCGTGTTTTGGATTCGGACGCGTTTTGGCAAAACCTCCCTGAAAATTTTTTGCCAGATTCGGGTGTTTTTTTTACAAAAAACCCTCAAAAACAGCTTAAATCATAGAATTTGGGGGTAATTTTGATCCCATAGTATTATTAACCTCAATAACCATAATTTACACTCATTTTCAGTCTATTCTGAACACCTCACACCTCACAATATTATTTTTAGTCCTAAAATTTGCACCGAGGTCGCTGGATGGCTAAGCTAAGCGACACAAGTGGCCGACACAAACACCTGGCCCATCTAGGAGTGGCACTGCAGTGTCAGGCAGGATGGCACTTCAAAAAAATTGTCCCCAAACAGCACATGATGTAAAGAAAAAAAGAGGCGCACCAAGGTCGCTGTGTGACTAAGCTAAGCAACACAAGTGGCCGACACAAACACCTGGCCCATCTAGGAGTGGCACTGCAGTGTCAGGCAGGATGGCACTTCAAAAAAATAGTCCCCAAACAGCACATGATGCAAAGAAAAAAAGAGGCGCAATGAGGTAGCTGTATGACTAAGCTAAGCGACCCAAGTGGCCGACAAAAACACCTGGCCCATCTAGGAGTGGCACTGCAGTGTCAGACAGGATGGCAGATTTAAAAAATAGTCCCCAAACAGCACATGATGCAAAGAAAAAAAGAGGCGCACCAAGATCGCTGTGTGACTAAGCTAAGCGACCCAAGTGGCCGACACAAACACCTGGCCCATCTAGGAGTGGCACTGCAGTGTCAGGCAGGATGGCACTTCAAAAAAATTGTCCCCAAACAGCACATGATGCAAAGAAAAAAAGAGGTGCACCAAGGTCACTGTGTGACTAAGCTAAGCGACCCAAGTGGCCAACACAAACACCTGGCCCATCTAGGAGTGGTACTGCAGTGTCAGGCAGGATGGCACTTCAAAAAAATTGTCCCCAAACAGCACATGATGCAAAGAAAAATGAAAGAAAAAAGAGGTGCAAGATGGAATTGTCCTTGGGCCCTCCCACCCACCCTTATGTTGTTTAAACAGGACATGCACACTTTAACGACTGTGACTGAAATGACTGGTTGGTTTGGGCCCCCTCCAAAAAAAGAAGCAATCAATCTCTCCTTGCACAAACTGGCTCTACAGAGGCAAGATGTCCACCTCATCATCATCCTCCGATTCCTCACCCCTTTCACTGTGTACATCCCCCTCCTCACAGATTATTAATTCGTCCCCACTGGAATCCACCATCTCAGGTCCCTGTGTACTTTCTGGAGGCAATTGCTGCTGGTGAATGTCTCCACGGAGGAATTGATTATAATTCATTTTGATGAACATCATCTTCTCCACATTTTCTGGAAGTAACCTCGTACGCCGATTGCTGACAAGGTGAGCGGCTCACTAAACACTCTTTCGGAGTACACACTGGAGGGAGGGCAACTTAGGTAGAATAAAGCCAGTTTGTGCAAGGGCCTCCAAATTGCTTCTTTTTCCTGCCAGTATACGTACGGACTGTCTGACGTGCCTACTTGGATGCGGTCACTCCTATAATCCTCCACCATTCTTTCAATGGTGAGAGAATCATATGAAGTGACAGTAGACGACATGTCAGTAATCGTTGGCAGGTCCTTCAGTCCGGACCAGATGTCAGCACTCGCTCCAGACTGCCCTGCATCACCGCCAGCGGGTGGGCTCGAAATTCTTAGCCTTTTCCTCGCACCCCCAGTTGCGGGAGAATGTGAAGGAGTAGATGTTGACGGGTCGCGTTCCGCTTGACTTGACAATTTTCTCACCAGCAGGTCTTTGAACCTCTGCAGACTTGTGTCTTCCGGAAAGAGAGATACAACGTAGGTTTTAAATCTAGGATCGAGCACGGTGGCCAAAATGTAGTGCTCTGATTTCAACAGATTGACCACCCGTGAATCCTGGTTAAACGAATTAAGGGCTCCATCCACAAGTCCCACATGCCTAGCGGAATCGCTCTGTTTTAGCTCCTCCTTCAATGTCTCCAGCTTCTTCTGCAAAAGCCTGCTGAGGGGAATGACCTGACTCAGGCTGGCAGTGTCTGAACTGACTTCACGTGTGGCAAGTTCAAAGGGTTGCAGAACCTTGCACAACGTTGAAATCATTCTCCACTGCGCTTGAGTCAGGTGCATTCCCCCTCCTTTGCCTATATTGTGGGCAGATGTATAGGCTTGAATGGCCTTTTGCTGCTCCTCCATCCTCTGAAGCATATAGAGGGTTGAATTCCACCTCGTTACCACCTCTTGCTTCAGATGATGGCAGGGCAGGTTCAGGAATGTTTGGTGGTGCTCCAGTCTTCGGCACGCGGTGGCTGAATGCCGAAAGTGGCCCGCAATTCTTCGGGCCACCGACAGCATCTCTTGCATGCCCCTGTCGTTTTTTAAATAATTCTGCACCACCAAATTCAATGTATGTGCAAAACATGGGACGTGCTGGAATTTGCCCAGATGTAATGCACGCACAATATTGGTGGCGTTGTCCGATGTCACAAATCCCCAGGAGAGTCCAATTGGGGTAAGCCATTCTGCGATGATGTTCCTCAGTTTCCGTAAGAGGTTGTCAGCTGTGTGCCTCTTCTGGAAAGCGGTGATACAAAGCGTAGCCTGCCTAGGAACGAGTTGGCGTTTGCGAGATGCTGCTACTGGTGCTGCCGCTGCTGTTCTTGCTGCGGGAGGCAATACATCTACCCAGTGGGCTGTCACAGTCATATAGTCCTGAATCTGCCCTGCTCCACTTGTCCACATGTCCGTGGTTAAGTGGACATTGGGTACAACTGCATTTTTTAGGACACTGGTGACTCTTTTTCTGAGGTCTGTGTACATTTTCGGTATCGCCTGCCTAGAGAAATGGAACCTAGATGGTATTTGGTACCGGGGACACAGTACCTCAATCAAGTCTCTAGTTGCCTCTGAATTAACGGTGGATACCGGAACCACGTTTCTCACCGCCCAGGCTGCCAAGGCCTGAGTTATCCGCTTTGCAGCAGGATGACTGCTGTGATATTTCATCTTCCTCGCAAAGGACTTTTGGAAAGTCAATTGCTTACTGTAAGTAGTACAAGTGGTCTTCCGACTTCCCCTCTGGGATGACGATCGACTCCCAGCAGCAACAACAGCAGCGCCAGCAGCAGTAGGCGTTACACTCAAGGATGCATCAGAGGAATCCCAGGCAGGAGAGGACTCGTCAGACTTGCCAGTGAGATGGCCTGCAGGACTATTGCCTTTCCTGTGTAAGGAGGAAATTGACACTGAGGGAGTTGGTGGTGTGGTTTGCAGGAGCTTGGTTACAAGAGGAAGGGATTTAGTTGTCAGTGGACTCCTTCCGCTGTCACCCAAAGTTTTTGAACTTGTCACTGACTTCTGATGAATGCCGTCCAGGTGACGTATAAGGGAGGATGTTCCGAGGTGGTTAACGTCCTTACCCCTACTTATTACAGCTTGACAAAGGCAACACACGGCTTGACACCTGTTGTCCGCATTTGTGTTGAAATAATTCCACACCGAAGAGGTGATTTTTTTTGTATTTTGACCAGGCATGTCAATGGCCATATTCGTCCCACGGACAACAGGTGTTTCCCCGGGTGCCTGACTTAAACAAACCACCTAACCATCAGAATCCTCCTTGTCAATTTCCTCCCCAGCGCCAGCAACACCCATATCCTCATCCTGGTGTACTTCAACAGTGACATCTTCAATTTGACTATCAGGAACTGGACTGCGGGTGCTCCTTCCAGCACTTGCAGGGGGCGTGCAAATGGTGGAAGGCGCAAGCTCTTCCCGTCCAGTGTTGGGAAGGTCAGGCATCGCAACCGACACAATTGGACTCTCCTTGGGGATTTGTGATTTAGAAGAATGCACAGTTCTTTGCTGTGCTTTTGCCAGCTTAAGTCTTTTCATTTTTCTAGCGAGAGGATGAGTGCTTCCATCCTCATGTGAATCTGAACCACTAGCCATGAACATAGGCCAGGGCCTCAGCCGTTCCTTGCCACTCCGTGACATAAATGGCATATTGGCAAGTTTACGCTTCTCATCAGACGCTTTCAATTTTGATTTTTGGGTCATTTTACTGAACTTTTGTTTTTTGGATTTTACATGCTCTCTACTATGACATTGGGCATCGGCCTTGGCAGACGACGTTGATGGCATTTCATCGTCTCGGCCATGACTAGTGGCAGCAGCTTCAGCACGAGGTGGAAGTGGATCTTGATCTTTCCCTATTTTAACCTCCACATTTTTGTTCTCCATTTTTTAATGTGTGGAATTATATGCCAGTATCAATAGCAATGGCCTACTACTATATATACTGCGCACAACTGAAATGCACCACAGGTATGGATGGATAGTATACTTGACGACACAGAGGTAGGTACAGCAGTGGCCTACTGTACCGTAATGCTATATATTATATACTGGTGGTCAGCAAACTGTGCAAAAATGAAATGCACCACAGGTATGGATGGATAGTATACTTGACGACACAGAGGTAGGTACAGCAGTGGCCTACTGTACCGTAATGCTATATATTATATACTGGTGGTCAGCAAACTGTGCAAAACTGAAATGCACCACAGGTATGGCTGGATAGTATCAGTGGCGGAACTAGTGAGCGGTGGGCCCAGGTGCGGCAAAATGCTTTGGGCCCCCCCATCCCATCCAAGTCCACCCCCTCACCCCTGGAGAGAATCTGGTGAGGGAGACCTGCTCAGGGCCAGAGAAATGGATACCTAGCAACAGTGCCGTAATTAGACATTTTAGCACTGTGTGCAAGAAACGGCATCGGAGCCCCACCCCTGCATGCAAAATAGGGGCAGTGCGCGCCGTAGGCGCGCGCAAAAATACATAGTGGTGTGGCTTCGTGGGGAAGAGGTGTGGCCACAAAATAATACCAATTCATAAAACGGTGCACAGTAGTCTCCATTATTCAAATTACGCCGCACAGTAGCACCACTACACCAGGTAGAGACCCTTTTACACCTTACAGCGGACAGATTCCTCTTTTTACACATTACGGCAGACAGCATCCCCTTTTTACACATTACGGCAGACAGCGTCCCCCTTTTTACACATTACGGCAGACAGCGTGCACTTTTTACACATAACGGCAGACAGCGTCCCCTTTTTACACATAACGGCAGACAGCGTGCCCTTGTTACACATAGCGGCAGACAGCGTACACTTTTTACACATAACGGCAGACAGCGTGCCCTTGTTAAACATAGCAGCAGACAGCGTACACTTTTTACACATAACGGCAGACAGCGTCCCCCTTTTTACACATTACGGCAGACAGCGTCCCCTTTTTACACATTACGGCAGACAGCGTACACTTTTACACATAACGGCAGACAGCGTCCCCTTTTTACACATTACGGCAGACAGCGTGCCCTTGTTACACATTACGGCAGACAGCGTGCCCTTGTTACACATTACGGCAGACAGCGTCCCCCTTTTTACACATTACGGCAGGCAGATTCCCCCTTTTTACACATTGCGGCAGGCAGATTCCCCCTTTTTACACATTGCGGTAGGCAGATTCCCCCTTTTTACACATTGCGGCAGGCAGATTCCCCATTTTTACACATAGCGGCAGGCAGATTCCCCATGTTTACATTGCGGCAGGCAGATTCCCCCTTTTTTTTACACATTGCGGCAGGCAGATTCCCCCTTTTTACACATTGCGGCAGGCAGATTCCCCATTTTTACACATAGCGGCAGGCAGATTCCCCATTTTTACATTGCGGCAGGCAGATTCCCCCTTTTTTTTTACACATTGCGGCAGGCAGATTCCCCATTTTACACATAGCGGCAGGCAGATTCCCCATTTTTACACATTGCGGCAGGCAGATTCCCCATTTTTAAACATTGCGGCAGGCAGATTCCCCATTTTTACACATTGCGGCAGGCAAATTCCCCATTTTTACACATTGCGGCAGGCAGATTCCCCCTTTTTACACATTGCTGCAGGCAGATTCCCCATTTTTACACATAGCGGCAGGCAGATTCCCCATTGGGGCAGGCAGATTCCCCATTTTTACACATTGCAGCAGGCAGATTCCCCATTTTTACACATAGCGGCAGGCAGTCGAAAGAAAGAAAGAAAGAAAGAAAGAAAGAAAGAAAGAAAGAAAGAAAGAAAGAAAGAAAGAAAGAAAGAAAGAAAGAAAGAAAGAAAAGAAAGAGACAGAAAGAAAGAAGAATTATACTTACCCTCTCCGCTGGCTCAGGCTCCTCGGTGCAGCTTGACGATTCAGTAGAGAAGGAGGAGGAGGGAGGTGGAGGAGGGAGCCGCAGCAGCGCTGTGTTATTGGTGGAGGCGCTGCTGCTGCTGCCCCTCTGCTTCACTATAGGCTGTTCTCGGAAGACAGCCTATAGTGAAGCAGAGGTGCAGCAGCAGCAGCGCCTCCACCAGTAACAAAGCGCTGCTGCGGCTCCCTCCTCCACCTCCCTCCTCCTCCTTCCCCCGTACCGCTGCTCCTCTCCTCTCCGGGCGGCTGTGCGCTGCGGGCAGCGGTTACCTGCAGCACGCAGCGGCATGTAATGAGTCAGTTTGACTCATTACATGCTTTGGGCCCCTGGACAGAGGCGGGCCCCAGTGCAACGCACTGGTTGCACTGGCGGTAGTTCCGCCTCTGGATAGTATACTTGACGACACAGAGGTAGGTACAGCAGTGGCCTACTGTACCGTAATGCTATATATTATATACTGGTGGTCAGCAAACTGTGCAAAAATTAAATGCACCACAGGTATGGATGGATAGTATACTTGACAACACAGAGGTAGGTACAGCAGTGGCCTACTGTACCGTAATGCTATATATTATATACTGGTGGTCAGCAAACTGTACAAAAATGAAATGCACTACAGGTATGGATGGATAGTATACTTGACGACACAGAGGTAGGTACAGCAGTGGCCTACTGTACCGTAATGCTATATATTATATACTGGTGGTCAGCAAACTGTGCAAAACTGAAATGCACCACAGGTATGGATGGATAGTATACTTGACGACACAGAGGTAGGTACAGCAGTGGCCTTCTGTACCGTACTCCTATATATTATATACTGGTGGTCAGCAAAATTATGCACTGTACTCCTACTATATACTGTCTACAATGCAGCACAGATATGGAGTGTTTTTCAGGCAGACAACGTATACTGGTGGTCACTGGTCAGCAAAACTCTGCACTGTACTCCTCCTATATATATTATACTGGTGGTCCCCAGTCCCCACAATAAAGCAGCACACTGAGCACAGATATGGAGTGTTTTTCAGGCAGACAACGTATACTGGTGGTCACTGTCAGCACTGTACTCCTGCTATATAATACAGCTGCTCCCCAGTCCCCACAATTAAGCAGTGTGAGCACAGATATATGCAGCACACTGAGCACAGATAAGGAGCGTTTTTTTCAGGCAGAGAACGGATAAAACTGGTGGTCACTGATCAGCAAAACTCTGCACTGTACTCCTCCTATATTATACAGCTGCTCCCCAGTCCTCCCCACAATTAAGCAATAAAGCACAATCAAGTTCAACAATAAACGGAGAGGACGCCAGCCACGTCCTCTCCCTAACATTTCCAATGCACGAGTGAAAATGGCGGCGACGCGCGGCTGCTTATATAGAATCCGAATCTCACGAGAATCCGACAGCGGGATGATGACGTTCGGGCGCGCTCGGGTTAACCGAGACATACGGGAGAATCCGAGTATGGCTCGGACCCGTGTAAAAAGTTTGAAGTTCGGGTGGGTTCGGTTTCCGAGGAACCGAACCCGCTCATCACTAATAGAAAGAGAGAGAGAGAGAGAGAGAGAGGGGGGGGGGTGCTAACTCACCACATTTGGAGGCAGAAATCAGCTACACAAACCCAGAATGTAGAATTAGTGTGGTCGGATGGTACCGTTGTTTTAAATATTGTGTGTTTCTTATTGTGGGTGGGGTTTTTTTTTTGTTTATTTGTTTGAGATAAAAATTTGTCTAACTAATATTAGGCTTGAGGACAAACCCCACAATCATTGCATATCGCATAGCTCTAAATGCTGTGCATTCACAACACTTTTCTGTGCCTCAAAACACAATATATTGTCACAAAGCAGTTTGGTTACTAGGGGCAACATACCATAGTTTAATAAACTGACAAGTGTCCCAAATCAGCCATAGCAATGTATTAGGTACATCAGCAGGTAAAAACATTAGAGGTTAGCCTGCATTATGTGGGTAATGTTGTTATATGAGCGACAAAACTAAGGATGGATTATTGAAAACATGGCATGTTTATGGGTTGCCCTTTTAATTGATAAAAATGTGTTTACGTCATACTTGCCTACCTGACCCTCTCCATGAGGGAGAAAATGCTCTGTTCCTGGACTTTCCTGGTAATGTATGATTGCCATCACCTGTGGTGAGCTAGTTAATTGATAAGAAAGGTGTTTCACCACAGGTGATGGCAATCATACATTACCAGGAAAGTCCAGGAACAGAGCATTTTCTCCCTCATGGAGAGGGTCAGGTAGGCAAGTATGGTTTACGTTTAACACTTAGGCAATGGCAATACCTTCTACACAAAGCAGACACATGGACATAGCAAATACACAGGCATTTTAGAATAAGACACATGTGTGATGTTTGTCAGTGTCTCCTATTTTGAAATGGGATCTTAAGTTTACATTTCCTAGGAGTGCATACCTCCCAACATGACCCTCTCCAGGAGGGACAAAATGCTCTACTCCTGGACTTTTCTCTTCATTTATGATTGCCGGCACCTGTTTTAAACAGGTTAATGGGTAAGAAAGGTGTTTCACCACAGGTGAGGGCAATCATACATTAAGAGGGAAGTCCAGGAGCAGAGCATTCTGTCCCTCCTGGAGAGGGTCATGTTGGGAGGTATGGGAGTGTAAATGCACGTACCGTCTGTGAGAGTGAGTCTGTTACAATTGCAGTATTGAGCCATTAGCTGCTCACCAGCTGCTTTTTATTAGCAATTATTAGCTAACTACGCCCTGTCAGCTACTTGTTGCACGAGTTCGCTTGCTCTACATAGCTCAAAACCAGTGACGTGCGGTGGGGTGAGGCAGGTGAGGCAGAGCCTTTCCTGTCATACTTACGTTGAAACCAGAGTTTTGACTGAATAAAATATATAAAAAATACTGATAATTTGTTTGAAATATCTTCTTTGCATTATTCTAATAATTTTTATAGCCCAAACTTTGGAGTAAAAAGTCTATGGCAGGTGAGGCAGTGCCTCACCTGTGTATCCTTTCCACACATCTCTAATCAAACCTCACCAGATTTCCAGGAGTTTATAATGCTGCACCTGTGTATAATGCCGAGATGTACCATTTGGCTCATATATTGCATGTAAATCTGGCTCTGGGGTTAGCCAGTGCCTCCTGAGCCATTTAGCTCACCGCACGTCCCTGCTCAAAACTTACTACTGTGCTGCAATCGTGCTGCGAACGCTTGTTGTGTATCAGCTACTATCAACTTTGCAGCGGTGCAGAAACCACACCTGCTACCCTTAGCACACTCCCACAGTAGACACCCACCTTCACGCCCCTTTTCGAGAGTTAGCGAAGCCATAACCCCGCACCGTCTTCTGCACGCTCTTTGTCGATGGGCTGCTGCGAACACAAAAAGCATTTGTATTTCTGCACAGTGGTCGCACGCCTCACTTTACACATGTGCAGTGTTGCTTTTGCGTGTGTGCATTTAGCTACATACCGCGGCTTGTGATGCGACGAACCACTGCGATCAATTCGGAATGAAGGCCCTAGCCAAGACATTTTGTTCGATCTCATACTATATGTGATTTTTTATCGTTTTGTAAGTACCCCATTGAGAGAACATTCTATTCGGATTAAAGCAGTGATATGAAAAATCTACCCTGTACAGTTCATGTTTGAAGAATGGGGATAATGCTACCTGAATAGGGGAGTATTGTTTTGGGTTTTATTTATTGAGGAATTCATACCTACCACCCTACATTGTATACCCATCAGTGGAGTGCAGAAATATAATTTTCTTCTTTCCAGTTACACATTCCCCAAGATCAAGTTTTATAGCACTTGACTGTATATCTCAGCTGCTCCTTTTCTGCGCAAAAAAGGGCACACCATTCCTTTTCCATTTCAGTCCTGGGCTGAGCAGAGACCGCACAAACTCATGCAATTGCACACCTGCACACAGCACATACCCTCCCCCTGTAGGTGGTGACTACCTGATAGCAGGGATGCAAAAAATGTACCCTAGCGATCAGGTCTGAATTACCCCCAATGTGTCATCACCCGACAATTCTACTTGAATAAAGTTTTGTCTCCTGTCAGAGAAATGTTTTATTTTCATCACAAAATAAACTAAAGATATTGGGGCAGATGTATTCACCTGGAGAAGGTATAAGGAAGTGATAAGCCAGTTATATGTGCAAGGCGATAAAGGCACCAGCCAATCAGCTCCAATATGTAAATTAACAGTTAGGATCTGATTGGCTGGTGACTTTATCACCTTGCAAAGATCACTGGTCTATCACTTCCTTATGCCTTCTCCAGGTTAATCATCTGCCCCTTTATTCTCTATTGAATTTAGTGATTATCACTTTACATTAGTACAGTATACTAAGGGGTTACTACACACCACCACTCTAAAAAATAGTCACTTTATCCTTCTTTTTTAAAGGAAATAATTAAAAGTTATGTTGTAAATATTATAATGCATCTTAAGCTAAAAAGAATGCCCCACCAAGGGATTCATGCACTTCATGTTGGCCCACTGTCAATAGTTTTCTTTAGAGTACTTTATATTCAAGTCCCAGTGACATCTCCAGTCACAATTTTTATGTAGGCAATTTGCCAAATGAATAATTAAAATAGACAGTTTTTTCCTTTTACTACTTTGTCATTTTACTACTGTATTATTTTTACTGGTGCAGGATAGACAAACCTCCTTTTTGTTGGAGTATAAGAATACCCTACAGCAACTGGTGATCTCCAGGTGAGCACCCATCCAAGTACTAACCAATCCCAACACTGCTTAGCTTCCAAGATCAGATGAGAATGGGCATGTCTAATGTGGTGTGGCTGTAGGTGAGCTTTAGGGTTTCTGTTAGATCTCTTCTACTTCTCACTACTAGTAAATTAATAAGTTTCAAAATGTAATTTATCTAGAGAAAAAAGACTGTTGTTGGTAAGATAAAAACACCAATAGCACCTGGTATTCCCAGGTGGTCTCCCATCCAAGAACTAAGCAAGCCCAAAACTGCTTAGCTTCCAAGATCAGATAAGATTGTGTATGTCCAGTCTGGTGTAGCTGTAAGTGAGCACTGTTGCTTCTGTCAGATCACTTCAACTTCTCACTATAGTAAATTAATGAATAAGTTTCAAAATAAAATGTGATTAGAGGAAAAGGACTGTTGTTGGTAGGATAAAAATACCTACAGCACTTGGTACTCCCAGGTGTTCTCCCTTCCAAGTAGTAACCAGCCCCATCACTGCTTAGCTTCCAAGATCAGGTGAGTTTGGGCATACCCAGTGTTATGTGAGATTGGGCATGTTCAGTGTGGTGTGGCTGTAGGTGAACTTTGTGGTTTGTGTTAGATCTTTTCTACTTCTCACGCCTACTAAATTAATTAACATGTTTCAAAATTGAATGTAACTAGAGTAAAAATACTGTTGTTGGTAGTATTAAAATTCTTATAGCACCTGGTTTTCCCAAACAGTCTTCTATCATTGTACTAACCAGGACTGACACTGCTTAGCTGCCAAGATCTGACAAGATTGGGCATAGTCAGTGTGGTGTGGCTGTAGGAAAGATATGTTGTTGTTTCTGTTATAGCTCTTCTACTTCTCACTACTAGTAAATGAATGAACATGTTT